>NC_138771.1:3245359-3497859 GCF_965119305.1 Pelophylax lessonae | reverse complement strand
AGAAAAAACACAGGGAAAGTTAACCATCACATGACATCACTTCTGCAGTCGTCTGTTGTTGGCCGACAAAATTCGTGTGCAGTCTTTTGCAGTTTTCAACAGACAGGACAGCCCTGGACAAAAGACAGCCGATCGTTCGGCCGACGATCAGTACGTGTGTACGGGGCTTAAGATTTTTTGAAGACTTTTTCCTTTAGATTTACCAAAACCAGATAATATGAGGTCAAACCTAAACACTTTCAATTTGTATGCAATCTGGCAGGCCCTTGCACTACATAGAAAAGGTAAATCTGAAGGAAAAAGTCTACGGAAAATCTTATAGTGTGTATGGCCATACATGTTCAATTTTTGTTGTACAATTTTCTGATAGATTAACCACAAACCACATAATGTGATGTCAAAGCTAAACAACACTTTCACTTATCCAATTAGGCAGGCCTTTGTACTACATACTTGAAGGTAAGTTTCAAGAAAATTGGACAGAAAATTGTAAGAAAATTGGATCATGTATGGCCATACACACTATAAGGTTTTCTGAAGACTTTTTCCTTCAGATTTACCTTTTCTATGTAGTGCAAGGGCCTGCCAGATTGCATACAAATTGAAAGTGTTTAGGTTTGACCTCATAGTATATGGTTTTGGTAAATCTAAAGGAAAAAATCTTCAGAAAATCTTATAGTGTGTATGGCCCATTAGTCTAAATGAAAAAGCCACTTTGTGCTCATTCTGAGATTACTGAAAGCATTTCCTATGTGTGTTGACTTGATGTAGTAATTTTTTTTTATATATATATCTACATATCTTTTTTTGGGTTGTTGAATTCTGAGTTCTGGGGTTGCACTGCATATGTTCAATCAATTTGCAAATTCTCAGATTTGCAAGCTCAAACACTGCTATTTTTCAGAGTGTAATGTGGCTCTATATAGGAAGCAACAGTAATATGGCCCCCCACTCAACAAATATAATAATTTCACATATATACAATGTTTTATTTTTGGGGTGTTGCTTGTCATATATAACAACAGACAGTTGTAGGTAGTTCAGGGATTTGAACACCCAAATACATTATTGAAAGGCAGCTGTGCTAACCACTTGGATATTTTGGTCAGTTTATTTAATCAAGCTCAAGCTCAATACATATTTGCAACATTTTTGCAAAACACAATTTACACAAACATAATCACTTTGTTACATTTATTTCATAATATATGCCACTGATAGTTTCTTAGCCTATCAATTTAAGTTTAAAATACTAATTTTTCACAGAAATAAATGTTTTAAACACCTATATATAATTTCCAGCATGCAGGATTATTTTTAAAAATTTGTTGATTATATACAGTTTTACTAAACTAGGTTAATTATTTGGGAATTGTGGTCTCTGAGGTTTTTTTTTTTTTTTTTGTTTCTTGTTATCTTTATACCAAGCATACATGCACTGGCACCTTAAGAGCCCATTCACATTGAGGCGACACGACTTCGGGGGGTGACCTGTGAAGTCGCGTGCACCGCTGTGCACCGCTGTGCACCGCGACTTGCAGAGACTTCACATACTGGAAGTCTATGCAAGTCGCTCCGAGGTCGCCCCAAAGTAGTACAGGACCCTTTTTCTAAGTCGGAGTGACTTGTGTCGCTCCTATTAGAACGGGTCCTGTACTACTCAATGGACCGTGACATACCGCGACTTGTCAGGCTGACAAGTCGCCTGACAAGTCGCGCTAATGTGAATGGGCTCTAAAAATTAATATAGTTTGATTAAATTAGCCCATCAAAAAATTTTAATAAATAAAAATTATTTGAGCTTGAATTGGGTCTAAATAGAATATATATATGTATATATATATATATATATGTATATATATATATATGTATATATATATATATGTGTATATATATATATATATATATATATATATATATATATATATATATATATATATATATATATATATATATATATATATATATATATATATATATATATATATATATATATATATATATATATATATATATATATATATATATATATATATATATATATATATATATATATATATCATTTTTTTTTTTTTAAAGTACAAATCACACATGCTTTGAAAAAAATGTCATTAGCTTTAGGTAGTTAAGTGGTTAGCACCGCTGCCTTGCAACAGTGTATTTGGGTGTTCGAATCCCTGAACTACCTACAACTGTATGTTGTTATATATGACAAGCAACACTAATACGGCTTCTCCCCAAAAATGAAACATTGTATATGTGTGAAATTAATATATTTTTGGGGTTGGTTAGATATAGGAAGTAACAATAATATATTGTTTTTTGCATATATATATATATATATATATACATATGCAAAAAAACATATATTATTGTTACTTTCTATATCTAACCAACCCAAAAATATATTAATTTCACACATATACAATGTTTAATTTTCGGGGAGGAGCCGTGTTAGTGTTCCTTTTCATATATATATATATATATATACAAACATACACATAGGCAAATCAATAAATAAAAAACATATATATATATATATATATATATATATATATATATATATATATATATATATACATACACATATAATTATTTTTTGGGTATCTATATATATATATATATATATATATATATATATATATATACATATACATATATATATACACATACACACACACACATATATATCTATATATATATATATATATATATATATATATATATATATATATATATATATATATATATATATATATATTTATTTTTGTGATTCATATATATATATATAGACATACATAGATATGTGCAAAAAAAAAAAATTAAAAAAAAAAAAAAAAAAAAAAAAAAATTTATTAGCGCCGGAATAGCGCCGTTTTACCGCGAATTTGCGGCGGTATTTGCCGCAAATTCAATAAAACTCCCACTAACGTTTTCAAAAACGTTATTTTCAGCCTAGTTTTTGGTTTGGAGCATGCTCACATGAGCTATCTGCCAGAAATTGACTCTGGAGCTATTTTTGCAATCTACACTTTTATTAATATCTTTTTTTCTACTTAACATTTTCACACAGTTTAAAAGCAGTTTAGCTCAAAATCATATAACACATCTTTCCCACACATTTTTTATTTTTTTCCTGCCATATTTTGTGATTTTGAAAAAATTAGTCCACCTTTTAGCTGGACTGTTTTTAAGTCCAGTCCTGACATTAGTTGATCTTAATGAATCTCACAGTTGGCTTTATTTTCCGCCCGCCGTTCTTTGAATACCAATTTCAGACTTAAAAATTCACCGGTTCGCAAAATCCAGCCGAAACGCCAATTCTCCGTACTATGAATCAGGCCCAAAGTGACCAGATCACCGGGACCATGTCCAGCATGCCGGAGAACCTTCCAGATGGCTGACACGGATCTCCATTTCCTCAGAGCCCATCTCCTCTTAAAGTAGGGGGTGGAACAAAAGGATGGTGCTCAGAGGTGGATAGGGGGCGGAGACAAGGGGAGTACCTGCACCTATTCTCTGAGGAATTTTTATGAGAACCCCACTTTATTAGAAAACATCTGAGCCCCCCCCACCGGGGTGTTAGCCCTGGGGGACCTAGAACACATGAACCCCTGAACCCCCTCCCTTCCCCATCCCATCCTGCCTGGATCTCCATGTTTAGAGGAGAGTCCTGGAAAAGTCCTCACTTCCCACTTTAAACTTCAAGAATTACATGAGGCTTTGCACACCTTATGCCTCGATACACCTGGAACGTATTTAGTTGATTCAAACGGGAAGGTTCGTTTCGGTTGTAAAGCGAGGACTTTTCAGCCTGATTAGCTTCACAAGGATCTCACGAAACACTGGAACGTTCAGCAGCTCTTCTGCACATTGCCAGAGTTGTCATCCTGCCAGTCCGGGCTTATCACTGTCATTCACAATCCAGTCTCCTCGCTAAGAGCAGAACCTCCATTCCAGCTCACGTCCCGATTTCACAACCTTTCCCAGAAGCCGGCACACTTCCCTTCTAATGGCTCAGAATTTATTAATACACACTTAAGCTTTCTGTAATTACCTGCATCTTAATTTCCCATTATTATTCAATATGTGGTGTGAGGCAAGAGTGCAATAATGTGCGGGAGAAACACACACCGCCTAATATATCTCCAGCCCGGGATGAATTGCACGGCCCTTAAAAGTTTTTTTTTCTATCCACCAGGAATTAATTGAAACTGTTTATAATAATATTTTAATACGACACCGTGATGGAGCCGGGAAGAGCGAGCCGCTGAGCTATAAACTGCGCTTCACTGGGTAGGACAGCCAAAATTCATTTGATTTTCTCTTATCCAGATTGAGTTATTCCCCTCAGAGCTGCCACTCGGCTGTGTCCACTCCAGAGCCTCGTGGGGGGTTCTTGGGATTTCCAATCATCTTTACCTGCTTGGAAGGATAGGTGTGAAACATTGTTACTCTTTATTCTGTATTTTGTATAATGGGGTTCCTTTATATAATGACAAGATAGAGTAGGGATCGATTAAGAGCGCCGTTGTTTTTTTGTTGTTGTTGTCTAGTCCAACTGGTGAAGATAATGAGTAAGGCTGGCCCTACACGGTTCCAATCTCGGCTGGTTCAGCAAGATTCAAATCTTTAATGGGCAGGCTGAATGTACCAAGTTAATCGATCGATCAATTTGGGTACAACCAGCATGCCGGATTCTCTTGTGATGATTGCTAGCAGCTGCTATAGCCACTAGGGATAATCATTTGTGAGAAATGATAAGACATTGAGGTCCTCCATAGTGTGGTCAGGTTGTGAGAAATGATAAGACATTGAGGTCCTCCATAGTGTGGTCAGGTTGTGAGAAATGATAAGACATTAAGGTCCTCCATAGTTTGGTCCGGTTATGAGAAATGATAAGACATTGAGGTCTTCCATAGTGTGGTCCGGTTATGAGAAATGATAAGACATTGAGGTCTTCCATAGTGTGGTCAGGTTGTGAGAAATTATAAGACATTGAGGTCTTCCATAGTGTGGTCCGGTTATGAGAAATGATAAGACATTGAGGTCTTCCATAGTGTGGTCCAGTTATGAGAAATGATAAGACATTGAGGTCTTCCATAGCGTGGTCCGGTTATGAGAAATGATAAGACATTAAGGTCCTCCATAGTGTGGTCCGGTTATGAGAAATGATAAGACATTGAGGTCTTCCATAGCGTGGTCCGGTTATGAGAAATGATAAGACATTAAGGTCTTCCATAGTGTGGTCCGGTTATGAGAAATGATAAGACATTGAGGTCTTCCATAGCGTGGTCCGGTTATGAGAAATGATAAGACATTAAGGTCCTCCATAGTTTGGTCCGGTTATGAGAAATGATAAGACATTGAGGTCTTCCATAGTGTGGTCAGGTTGTGAGAAATGATAAGACATTGAGGTTTTCCATAGTGTGGTCCGGTTATGAGAAATGATAAGACATTGAGGTCTTCCATAGTGTGCTTGGTTGTGAGAAATGATAAGACATTGAGGTCTTCCATAGTGTGGTCCGGTTGTGAGAAATGATAAGACATTGAGGTCTTCCATAGTGTGGTCTGGTTATGAGAAATGATAAGACATTGAGGTCTTCCATAGTGTGGTCGGGTTGTGAGAAATGATAAGACATTGAGGTCTTCCATAGTGTGGTCGGTTGTGAGAAATGATAAGACATTGAGGTTCTCCATAGTGTGATCGGTTGTGAGAAATGATAAGACATTGAGGTTCTCCATAATGTGGTCAGTTGTGAGAAATGATAAGACATTGAGGTCTTCCATAGTGTGGTCGGTTGTGAGAAATGATAAGACATTGAGGTCTTCCATAGTGTGGTCCGGTTGTGAGAAATGATAAGACATTGAGGTCTTCCATAGTGTGGTCGGCTGTGAGAAATGATAAGACATTGAGGTCCTCCATAATGTGGTCCAGTTGTGAGAAATGATAAGACATTGAGGTCTTCCATAGTGTGGTCCGGTTATGAGAAATGATAACACATTGAGGTCTTCCATAGTGTGGTCAGGTTGTGAGAAATGATAAGACATTGAGGTCTTCCATAGCGTGGTCCAGTTGTGAGAAATGATAAGACATTGAGGTCCTCCATAGTGTGGTCCGGTTATGAGAAATGATAAGACATTGAGGTCTTCCATAGTGTGGTCAGGTTGTGAGAAATGATAAGACATTGAGGTCCTCCATAGTGTGGTCCAGTTGTGAGAAATGATAAGACATTGAGGTCCTCCATAGTGTGGTCCGGTTATGAGAAATGATAAGACATTGAGGTCTTTCATAGTGTGGTCGGGTTGTGAAAAACGATAAGACATTGAGGTCCTCCATAGTGTGGTCCGGTTGTGAGAAATGATAATACATTGAGGTCTTCCATAGTGTGGTCTGCTGTGAGAAATGATAACACATTGAGGTCCTGCATAGTGTGGTCTGCTGTGAGAAATGATAAGACATTGAGGTCTTTCATAGTGTGGTCGGCTGTGAGAAATGATAAGACATTGAGGTCTTCCATAGTGTGCTCCGGTTGTGAAAAATGATAAGACATTGAGGTCCTCCATAGTGTGGTCGGTTGTGAGAAATGATAAGACATTATTGTGATAGACTTACCCTGGACAGGGGCTTTTGGAGGGGACTGCAGGCTAGACTCTTGCCTGCTGACTATGGGCCCTGGCTTGTGGGGGAACACTACTTTTTGTGATGTGTGTGCTGGGGGAGTAATGTTATTTTACATTAAAGTCCATGTCTACCCAAGATACAGACTCTGGAACTCTAGACCTGGGGTCCCTGTTTAGGTCCTAGCTGTCCCATTACCAATAAGGGCTGCTCCACACAGTCAGACTCATAGCAGATGTATTTATCATCAGATCAAGCACGTGTCTTCCACACATTGTTAATTGTGCTAATTAACTCACCTATTGTCTGCTAGCAAGCTACTGTGGGGATGTGTTTATACTTGTAATAATGTGTATTGTATTTTGTGAGCTCAATGCCGGCAAGTCTGACTTGGAATGAAGTCCCTGATTGTTCAGGTGTATGTTTATAGTGTTAATTATATTTCTGTATACAGTTGTGTTTGCATATGATAATGTGATCAGCCTCATCTGAGTGTGTAGTGTATAAAAATCAGTATTCTTGTTCAATATACAGTTCCAGTTTTGCAGCTAAATGAGTCCCGCATAGTTCTTGGTTTCAATTGGCGGCTATAATATCTGATATCTATGTTCAGATTGGAGGAAGCCGTATACTGAAGGAAGCACTCAAGCAGGGTTTGCTTCCATTCTTTGTGACTTCATCATCAGAATGAAGTTTGCTGCTAATTAGTTTCTGTCTGAGGTTGGATGGTTGTCTGAATGCCAGGATAGGGGGTTGTTGGAATATTTCAATCAGACATCAGCATGCACACAGGGTGTGCCGAATGTGCCTGGGCACACCCTAATCACCCTATATGACAGGGCTTTTTCTCTGGTGGAATATTTTACCATCCTGGTGCAGCAGCAGCGATGGCTTGGTCCTGGATCACGGTTGTCGGGGGCCCCTGTTCCCTGGCACAGTCCCCAGGCACACTGGTAACACTCAGCCCCATGTCTGCTCCTCATTGGTGGGCTGATCGTACGATTGCAGCCCACAACCCAATATCAATAAACATTTACCACCAAATGAAAGCCCAATTTGTCCTGAAAAAAAATGTAGTATAATCCACCTGGATGCACAAAGTAGATGTGATGAGATGCACGGATTTACTAACATGTCAAAGTTGGAAAATTGTGCTTAGGCATTAGGATTTGTTTTACCTTACTTGCTCATGGGTTAAGGACAGTGGTGGCCCGTCCATTGGGGGTGCAGGGGCGCCGCCCCCCTATTTATGCATCCGGCCCCCTAAACTACATGCAGGGTGCTGGATGCATGGATTCCAATAGGGGTTTTTTTTTTTCTGAAGCACAGCCAGAAGCTCTAATAGGCTTCAAAAAAGGGTGGGCTCTGCGCCCCGAGCCCACCCAGTTGTATGGCAATATTGAATAAATATTCGCTATTGTCACACTGATTCTCCTCACAGCCAATCAGGAGGAGGGTTGTGAGACCCCTTTCCCGATTGGCCAAAAGGAGAAGCGATCTTACTGGCCAGGAAGAGGGAGGAGACACACGGCAGCGGCTCAGCCATCCACCACTCCCCGTCTCAGACAGGAGGAGTTAGGGAGGCAGATGGGCCGACTGGCCATTCGGGGTCCCCTCCAAATTACCAAATAACCCCCCGAATTACCCTGAATTGGTTTGCCCCCCCGAATTACAGAGCACCAGCCGCACTGGTTAAGGACCTTCTACAGCCCTGTCCAGCTCTCCTAGAGTTGGACTGCCTGTGCAACCTCTATAGGGTCCAGGTATGGCCTCATACTACCAGTAGTGACACTGACCCCCTCTATAGGGTCCAGGTATGGCCTCATACTACCAGTAGTGACACTGACCTCCCTCTATAGGGTCCATGTATGGCCTCATACTACCAGTAGTGACACTGACCCCCTCTATAGGGTCCAGGTATGGCCTCATCCTACCAGTAGTGACACTGATCCCCCTCTATAGGGTCCAGGTATGGCCTCATGCTACCAGTAGTGACACTGACCCCCCTCTATAGGGTCCAGGTATGGCCTCATGCTACCAGTAGTGACACTGGCCCCCCTCTATAGGGTCCAGGTATGGCCTCATGCTACCAGTAGTGACACTGACCCCCTCTATAGGGTCCAGGTATGGCCTCATACTACCAGTAGTGACACTGACCTCCCTCTATAGGGTCCATGTATGGCCTCATTCTACCAGTAGTGACACTGACCCCCTCTATAGGGTCCAGGTATGGCCTCATACTATCAGTAGTGACTATGACCCCCTCTATAGGGTCCAGGTATGGCCTCATACTACCAGTAGTGACACTGACCCCCTCTATAGGGTCCAGGTATGGCCTCATACTACCAGTAGTGACTATGACCCCCTCTATAGGGTCCAGGTATGGCCTCATACTACCAGTAGTGACACTGACCCCCTCTATAGGGTCCAGGTATGGCCTCATGCTACCAGTAGTGACACTGACCCCCTCTATAGGGTCCAGGTATGGCCTCATACTACCAGTAGTGACACTGACCTCTCTCTATAGGGTCCAGGTATGGCCTCATTCTACCAGTAGTGACACTGACCTCCCTCTATAGGGTCCAGGTATGGCCTCATACTACCAGTAGTGACACTGACCTCCCTCTATAGGGTCCAGGTATGGCCTCATACTACCAGTAGTGACACTGACCCTAGACAAATGCAAAACTAGTGAGAAACAGTCAGAAAAGATGATGTTGGGAAAAATAATGTCAGTGGCCTCCACCTGTAAAGTCAATCCGTTTTGGAGGTTGCCCATCTAGTGCACCTGTTGGTAATTTCATTAACACCAAAGCAGCTGAAACTGATTACCCTTGGCCTCTGATATTTAACTGACCAGATCAATATCCCAGGAGTTTAATTGACTTGATGCTATACTCTGATTAAAAAGTGTTCCTTTATTTTTTTTGAGCAGTATATAAGAATACATCAAGATCTTAGAATTACATCTTATCACAATATGTCTAGAATTGTCCACATGGTCCATGTATGGCCTCATACTACCAGTAGTGACACTGACCCCCTCTATAGGGTCCAGGTATGGCCTCATCCTACCAGTAGTGACACTGATCCCCCTCTATAGGGTCCAGGTATGGCCTCATGCTACCAGTAGTGACACTGACCCCCCTCTATAGGGTCCAGGTATGGCCTCATGCTACCAGTAGTGACACTGGCCCCCCTCTATAGGGTCCAGGTATGGCCTCATGCTACCAGTAGTGACACTGACCCCCTCTATAGGGTCCAGGTATGGCCTCATACTACCAGTAGTGACACTGACCTCCCTCTATAGGGTCCATGTATGGCCTCATTCTACCAGTAGTGACACTGACCCCCTCTATAGGGTCCAGGTATGGCCTCATACTATCAGTAGTGACTATGACCCCCTCTATAGGGTCCAGGTATGGCCTCATACTACCAGTAGTGACACTGACCCCCTCTATAGGGTCCAGGTATGGCCTCATACTACCAGTAGTGACTATGACCCCCTCTATAGGGTCCAGGTATGGCCTCATACTACCAGTAGTGACACTGACCCCCTCTATAGGGTCCAGGTATGGCCTCATGCTACCAGTAGTGACACTGACCCCCTCTATAGGGTCCAGGTATGGCCTCATACTACCAGTAGTGACACTGACCTCTCTCTATAGGGTCCAGGTATGGCCTCATTCTACCAGTAGTGACACTGACCTCCCTCTATAGGGTCCAGGTATGGCCTCATACTACCAGTAGTGACACTGACCTCCCTCTATAGGGTCCAGGTATGGCCTCATACTACCAGTAGTGACACTGACCCTAGACAAATGCAAAACTAGTGAGAAACAGTCAGAAAAGATGATGTTGGGAAAAATAATGTCAGTGGCCTCCACCTGTAAAGTCAATCCGTTTTGGAGGTTGCCCATCTAGTGCACCTGTTGGTAATTCCATTAACACCAAAGCAGCTGAAACTGATTACCCTTGGCCTCTGATATTTAACTGACCAGATCAATATCCCAGGAGTTTAATTGACTTGATGCTATACTCTGATTAAAAAGTGTTCCTTTATTTTTTTTGAGCAGTATATAAGAATACATCAAGATCTTAGAATTACATCTTATCACAATATGTCTAGAATTGTCCACATGGACACATCAGGTATAGTTACCTCTAATAGATCTAGATGGGGAACGTTCGTGGAACCAGAGACTTGAGAATCCAGGTCGTTCTCTAGGACATCCTCACCACCCATATGGCCGGGGCTCAAGGTGGCTGACGAGAAGCCATACTTATGGTGCCCAAATGTAGGGAGGGCTGAACACAGTTTGCCCCAATGAGGAAGCCCTCTGTAGTTATTCCCAGCATTAGTAGATGATCACAGCTGAGGTAAGGAGAACGTCTCACTGATAAATTGTATCTTTCATCACACATTACAAAATCTGCCTCCTATTTCTCCCCGTCCATGGATCAGGAGATTGTGAGCGGCCCTCACTGGGGACAGCGATGGGGTTACAGGGAAAGGAAGGACGCGAGGCGTCGAGGGCGTTCGCCTTGGTGGCACAAAGCCCTGATCAGGTAGAATTTGATCGCTGGCGAAGGATTACTTATCATAAGATATTGATGTCTGTGTGTCTTATCAGTCGGTCAGATCAGCTTGGGATGGAGAAAGCGAGGCGATCGGATGTCCTCAGAGTCATTATCAGCCGCAAATCACCAACAAACTCAGCTTGAAAAACATGTTAACCTTAGAATCAAAAAAAAAAAAGAACTCCGGCCGGGACAAAAAAAAATAAATCACAAATAAGCCGAAATAACGCCGGGCCGCGTGCATCATCCGCCATTTATCTGATGGGGAACTAAGCACGCAAATCACCTGAAATCAGGTTCTCCTGAACACAGGAATAGGAAAGGATTAAACTGCATTGTGTGCTGTGACTAGTCTGCTGTCTGGAAAGCGCAGAAGCAGGAAAATCTATGATTTCCAAACTTTGTAGAATGGAATTTATTTATTTATTTTTTCCTGAATAACGCATCTGAAAAGAAATGGCCAGATTGATGTCTATAGGTCGGTAAATCTAAAGCCACGCCATTTTTGTTTTAGCTTTGGATAGAGTTGGGAATGGGTTAGAAGAACCTCTGTCCTTTCTCTATTAGTGTCTATGACCTCACTGGGGTGACCTTCCCTCCTGCAGGCTGTCAGACCGCTCCTCACAGCCTCTTCTCTATACACCTCGGAGGTTGCAGGTCCTCTGATGTCATCAAGTTCAACATAGAGCCCATAGTCCTATATTATGGGCCATACACACTATACAATTTTCTTTAGATTTTTTTCCTTCAGACTTACCAAAACCATATAATATGAGGTCACACCTAAACACTTTCAATTTGTATGCAATCAGGCCGGCCCTTGCACTACATCAGGGGTGGGGAACCTTTTTTCTGCCAAGGGCCATTTGGGTATTTATAAAACCATTCGGGGGCCGTACAAAATGATCACCTTAAAAATTAGCCTGTTATATTTGGTCAAACATTTAACTCACCCCTAATGTGATGGCTGCAACTGCTTGTCTTTGGTGAGGTGTGTGATGTTAGCTGGTATTGATGATGTTGCTACTCACAACAGGTTTTCCAGGTTTGCATCGGTCAGTCTGGAGCGCAGACGACTTTTTTGTGGTGGTAAGTTTTGAAAAGAACTACTGGCAGGTACTGCTGGTGGGTATAGCTGGCTGGTACTGCTGTGGGTACTGCTGGCTCAGGCTGGTACTGCTGGCTTGTACTGTGCTGTGAGTACTGCTGGATGGTACTGCTGGTTCAGGCTGATACTGCTGTGGGTACTGCTGGCTGGTACTGCTGTGGGTACTGCTGACTCAAGCTGGTACTGTGCTGTAGGTACTGCTGGCTGGTACTGTTGTGGGTACTGCTGCCTCAGGCTGGTACTGTGCTGTGGGTACTGCTGGCTGGTACTGCTGGCTCAGGCTGGTACTGCTGGCTAGTACTGCTGGCTTGTATTGCTGTGGGTACTGCTGGCTGGTACTGTGCTGTAGGTTCTGCTGGCTAGTACTGCTGGCTCTGGCTGGTACTGCTGGCTCTGGCTAGTACTGCTGGCTCTGCTGTGGGTACTGCTGGTTCTGGCTGGTACTGCTGTGAGTACTGCTGGCTCTGGCTGGTACTGCTGGCTCTGGCTGGTACTGCTGTGTGTGCTGCTGGCGGGAAATGCTGGCTAGGAGAAGTGTAGCAGTGCCACGCTGGAGGAAGAGGTGATGTTTCCTGTATTGGTCACAGGCGGAGTGCATTTGATATCACTCCGCCTGTGACTCACTCAGACTGTCATAACGGAGCCGGAACTATACAGGAAGCATCGGCTCCATTCTGACAGATCAGCTGAGAGACACAGACTCAGCTGCATGGGGGGCCGGACCAGATGACTTTGGGGGCCGCATATGGCCCTCGGGACGTAGGTTCCCCACCCCTGCACTACATAGTTGAAGGTTAAGCCCCGTACACACGTACCGAATGTCGGCCGAACGATCTGCCATCTTTTGTCCGGTGCTGTCCTGTCGGCTGAAAAGTGCTAAAGACTGCACACGAATTTTGTCGGCCAACAACAGCCGACTGCAGAAGTGATGTCGTGTGATGGTTAACTTTCCGTGTGTTTTTTCTTTTCTGAGCATGCCCAGTCTTGCTCATCTGCTGTTTGTCGGCCGAATTCTGTACTGACTGAGGAACAATCGGCCGTTCTGGTGACGGCCAACAAAAATTTTATAGCCTGCACACCCGATTCTGTTCGGCCGAAAAGTCGCTGTCGGTTGTCAGAAGCATCATACTAACAAGCCGACAATCGGCCGATCGTTCGGCGGCCGAATATTTACGGCCGACAATCGGTACGTGTGTACGGGGCTTAAATCTAATGGAAATCTACCAACAAAAGTTGTATAGTGTGTATCCAGCTTAAGTCTTGACAACGCCAATGGGCATTTCACCAGCAAAGTATAGGAAAGCAGAGAAGGGCGCCACCTACTGGGGGAGAGGAGGATAAGGCAAGTAACCTGATTAACCACTACAACCCCGGAAGGTTTTACCCCCCTTCATGACCAGGCCATTTTTTTGCTATTTAGCATTCCGCTAATTTAACTGTTAATTGCGCGGTCATGAAACGCTGTAACCAAATGACATTTATATCTTTTTTTTTTTTTTTCAAACAAATTGAGCTTTCTTTTGGTATTTGATCACCACTGTTTTTTTTTTTTATATTATATGAATGAAAAAAGACAACATTTTGGGGAAAAAAAAATGTATCCAATAAAAAAATGGAAAGAATCAAATTTCATAGATTTAGGCCATTATGTATTCTGCTACATCGCTTTGGTAAAAAAAAAAAAAAATCCCAATAAGTGTTTATTGATTGGTTTGTGTGAAGGTTATAGCATCCACAAATTATCGGATATATACTGGAATTTTATATATATATATTACTAATGGCGGTGATCAGTGACTTATAATGGGACTGCGATGGTGCGGCAGCAAATCTGACACTAACTGACACTGGCTGGGGGAACTGACTAACTGCCACTGACATCACCAGTGACACTAATACAGTGAGCAGTGATAATACTGTACTAATGACACTGACTGGAAAGGGGTTAATATTTAGGGGCAATCAAGAGGTTGTGCCTAACGAGTGTAATCAGAGCCGACACTAACGATAGGCACCAAGCTAGGTGCCAGCCTAGAGGGTACATCAGTCAGGGGCGGCGCTCAAAGGTGTTGCTATGGGCAGAGGCGGCTCACTAATTTGGAATGCGGGTGCTGCGGGTCCCCCTCCCGCTTCCCCTCCCCCCTGGCAAGGAGAAACTGTGATGCGTCTGGTGGCAGGTGACAGTTTTACTATTCAGATATAGTGAATGCAGAGTCCTGGGGAGATCAGATATAGTGAATACAGAGTCCTGGGGAGATCAGATATAGTGAATACAGAGTCCTGGGGAGATCAGATATAGTGAATGCAGGGTCCTGGGGAGATCAGATATAGTGAATACAGAGTCCTGGGGGGATCAGATATAGTGAATGCAGAGTCCTGGGGAGATCAGATATAGTGAATGCAGGGTCCTGGGGAGATCAGATATAGTGAATGCAGAGTCCTGGGGAGATCGGATATAGTGAATGCAGAGTCCTGGGGGAGATCAGATATAGTGAATACAGAGTCCTGGGGAGATCAGATATAGTGAATGCAGAGTCCTGGGGAGATCAGATATATGAATGCAGAGTCTTGGGGGGATCAGATATAGTGAATGCAGAGTCCTGGGGAGATCGGATATAGTGAATGCAGAGTCCTGGGGAGATCGGATATAGTGAATGCAGAGTCCTGGGGGGGGATCAGATATAGTGAATGCAGAGTCCTGGGGAGATCGGATATAGTGAATGCAGAGTCCTGGGGGGGATCAGATATAGTGAATGCAGAGTCCTGGGGGGATAAGATATAGTGAATGCAGAGTCCTGGGGGGATCAGATATAGTGAATGCAGAGTCCTGGGGGGATCGGATATAGTGAATGCAGAGTCCTGGGGAGATCAGATATAGTGAATGCAGAGACCTGGGGAGATCAGATATAGTGAATGCAGAGTCCTGGGGGGATCAGATATAGTGAATGCAGAGTCCTGGGGGGGATCAGATATAGTGAATGCAGGGTCCTCGGGAGATCAGATATAGTGAATGCAGAGTCCTGGGGGGATCGGATATAGTGAATGCAGAGTCCTGGGGGGATCGGATATAGTGACTGCAGAGTCCTGGGGAGATCAGATATAGTGAATGCAGAGTCCTGGGGAGATCAGATATAGTGAATGCAGAGTCCTGGGGAGATCAGATATAGTGAATGCAGAGTCCTGGGGGGATCAGATATAGTGAATGCAGAGTCCTGGGGGGATCGGATATAGTGAATGCAGAGTCCTGGGGGGATCGGATATAGTGAATGCAGAGTCCTGGGGGGATCGGATATAGTGAATGCAGAGTCCTGGGGGGATCGGATATAGTGAATGCAGAGTCCTGGGGAGATCAGATATAGTGAATGCAGAGTCCTGGGGAGATCAGATATAGTGAATGCAGAGTCCTGGGGGGATCGGATATAGTGAATGCAGAGTCCTGGGGGGATCGGATATAGTGAATCACATGAAGGATTCTGCATTAGACTGTTTGTGAAGTCGCAAAATTTTCCCCGCTAAACTTTTCCATGTTACAAATGTTAATCAAAGCTTTTTATGTGAATTTTGTATTCTGGCCATTTCTGAATATTTCTCTTCAGACTTTTTGAGGTTTTCGATGGTTCAGCAAACGTGGATTTCACTTGGTAAGTCGTCGGCCCTGCCAGGAATTCATGGAGAGCGCCCCCCCCCCATCTCTTCATCTCAGCCTCATCCCCCTTAAGGCAAGAAAGATTAAGTTCAGCACAGGTTCTCTTCCAACATTCGGCATCTGTCACCGCGGCGATGATGGCCTGGCCCTCGTCCCTGCCTCCGTCTTCGCTTCCCTCTAACTCTCCTGGCATATGCGGGATGTTCGCCGCTCGCCCAGTTGGCAGGACCAAGGGTTATTTGTTTAAATATTAAAACCCGAAGCAATTAAATATCTCCTGATTGCAATATTGTCTGCTGGAGGCTGGGAATGGCGAGATATACGGGAAGGTGGTGTCTATGAATCGTACGGGATGAAATATTAGACATAAATTGGATCCGATCATCTATAACAATGCCGCGCTAATACCGAGCCCGGTATATCATGTGAAATGTTTCCTCACCCCGGTGTAATTCACGTCATTGTAATTGTACTCAGCAGGGTCTTTGGGGCTTTCGCTGAGGCTGAGGTCTTAAAAAATGTAGAAGTTGGCAGATATCCCTGGGAACAGCCCTGATCTAGATGCCTCACATAAAGGAACAGATCAAAGTACAGCTATACAGTCCTCAAATCTAAAGCTCACCTGTAGGCAGGCGCAGGTTCCCCTCTGTCCTGTAGGGGGCATAGAAGTAGTTTACAGGGTCTCTGCTGGTAGACAGGAAAACAGGTAATAATCCAAATAGGCCGGTACAGCATGCAACAATCCAGGTAGCGTTATACCATCCTTCCCTCCCAAGAACTAGGCGACACATAGGCTGGGAGTCAACAACAACTTTTATTCACAGGCTTTCAGTATTTATGGGATTCCCCATGCAAGGGGCTTCCCCACAGACATTCCAGGGGCTGTACAGCAGCGGACCACATGGGGGACTGAATATTTGTACATTGAAACAGGCAGTCTCTCAATACACACCCCCTGCGGAGAGATGTCTCCAGTCCAGACCATTGTCTATGTGTCATGAATCCACACAATTAGACACAGAAACAGGAGGGGGGGGATGGGGGAAGAAGGGCTGTAGCATTACATTACAAACACTTGGTTCTTAAAGGTATACACATGCAATAAACATAATGCGTACACGAAGGACAATATACAGTGGCTGTGTTTGCCACAGGGCACTGTGCTATTATTACAAATGGAGTGGGGTCTGTTGAGGGGATTGTCCCCTCAAGGACTCTATCAGTCTCCTGGAGAAGATAGCTATCTAATTGGACATTGCAATCTCTTAAGATCTCAGATGACTTTCTTGGTGTGGGACCTTATACCAGGGGGTCTTCAAACTACGGCCCTCCAGTTGTTCAGGAACTACAATTCCCATCATGCCTAGTCATGTCTGTGAATGTCAGAGTTTTACAATTCCTCATGGGACGTGTAGTTCCTCAACAGCTGGAGGGCCGTAGTTTGAGGATCCCTGCCTTATACACTATATTGTCAAAAGTATTGGGACGCCGGCCTTTACACACACATGAACTTTAATGGCATCCCAGTCTTAGTCTGTAGGGTTTAATATTGAGTTGGCCCACCCTAGAGCGGAGACTCTGAGCCAGGCCTTCTCCTCCAGCATCAGTGCCTGACCTCACAAATGGGCTTCTGGAAGAATGGTCAAACATTCCATAGACACACTCCTAAACCTTACCAGTCTTAGTCCGTAGGGTTCAATATTGAGTTGGCCCATCCTTTGCAGCTATAACAGCTTCAACTCTTCTGGGAAGGCCATCCACAAGGTTTAGGAGTGTCTATGGGAGTGTTTCACCATTCTTCCAGAAGCGCATTTGTGAGGTCAGGCTGATGTTGGATGAGAAGGCCTGGCTCGCAGTCTCCGCTCTAATTCATCCCAAAGGTGTTCTCACAGGTTAAGGTCAGGACTCTGTGGAGGCCAGTCAAGTTCCTCCACCCCAAATTTGCCCATCCATGTCTTTATGGACCTTAACAAAAAAAAAAAGTGCCTATAGACTATTCATTGAGCCAGAATGGGTGGACAGCAGCTGTGTGACTGGCTGCTGCTTTTCCCTTGGGGAAAGAACCGATTTGAATCCACATACGGGGGTGAGCGCTACAGTAGCAACCTTTCAGAAACCTGATTATTAAGAATGGTGAGCAGTAATCAGGGTCCAAGTCCAGGTACTGGTGGAGATCACTCAGATTCAGCAAACTTGCCATAGGTCAGATCCAGAATTCCAGAAAAATCTAGAAGGGGGCTCAGAAGACAATGCTAGGACCATGCAAAACTAGGTTGGGGTCAAAGGAAATGCAGGAAGACCTGAGAATATCAGACAAATCTAAAAGAGGGTTCAGGAGACAAGGCTGGGACAAAGCAAAATTAGGACAGGACAAATGAGATCCAGGAAGACCTGAGAATTTCAGAAACGTTTAGAAGAGGGTTGAGGAGATAAGGCTAGGAACAAGTAAAATTAGGACGGGACAAAGGAGATCCAGGAAGACCTGAGAATTCCAGACAAATCTAGAAGAGGGTTCAGGAGACAAAGGTAGGACCATGCAAAAACTAGGAAGGGGGTCAAAGTAAATCCAGAAAGACCTGAGAATATCAGACAAATCTAGAAGAGGGTTCAGGAGATAAGACTAGGAACAAGTAAAATTAGGACGGAACAAAGGAGATCCAGGAAGACCTGAGAATTCCAGACAAATCTAGAAGAGGGTTCAGGAGATAAGGCTAGGAACAAGCGAAATTAGGACAGGACTAAGGAGATAAGGATGGACGATGGGTAAAGGCGGACACAGCAGAGATAATTCATGGACCGGAAGTCAGAGCCATTCATAGGAAACAACAAGTGGTGCCTAGGCAAGGACAGGATTAACTAGGAATAGTCTGGAAACAGATCAGGCGGGTCCAGAAATAAACTACCAACAGGTTCACTTTTCACTACAGGAGGTGCCCATGTGCAGTGGTGGGTATGAAAACAGAGAGCTTAGCAGTGAGGAACCAACAGCCATAAAATCATCAACCAAATAAATGGGCAACTACCAGGAAGAGGAGTAAAATAAGAGACTACCCAGCAGACATCGGATCCAGAAGCAGTAGGTGATGATGGTTGTCTGCTGAACACTAACAGGGGGTGAATTAGGAGAATTCTTCCATATACATACAGTATATATATATATATTGTTATACATCTTATTTTACTCTTACCTTCCCCTACTTACAAGCTCGGAATATCGTTCAGCAATGAACACTTAGAGGAAATACAGAGGCAAACACACAAATTCACCACCTCGGAGGCCATCATTTGAAAATAATTTCCAGAAACACTTTGCTGCTCAGCAGGTGAACCTCTGTACTTCGCATTGTGGGGCGCCCTCTGTACAAACAGCAGAAGCCTTCAAGATGACATGAAAATTGGCTATGTTTGTACAGAGATGGTCAATTTTTGCATTGTTATTCCCTTTTATTAAATCCAAAATGGCCGTGTGCTAAAGAATAATAGGGTAAAAACAGCTGTAAAGGGGAGGGGGAGGGGAAGGAATGCTATAGAGTAACGTAAAAATGTGGCATTTATGCCGACTCCAGGAGCGAGGCGAGGTACCCGCTGCTCATCGCTAATTTCCTTCTGCAATTAGCTGGCCTGCAAGCCAAATCCCTCTGGTGATCGTTCCGAACTTTTCATCGACTCTGGATGGAAGGGAAAAGTTTTCAGGTCAGAGTCTCCATCCTCGGTCACCATCCTCGGTCACCATCCTCAGTCTCCATCCTCGGTCTCCATCCTCGGTCTCCATCCTCGGTCACCATCCTCAGTCTCCATCCTCGGTCTCCATCCTCGGTCTCCATCCTCGGTCACCATCCTCAGTCTCCATCCTCGGTCTCCATCCTCGGTCTCCATCCTCGGTCTCCATCCTCGGTCACCATCCTCAGTCTCCATCCTCGGTCTCCATCCTCGGTCTCCATCCTCGGTCACCATCCTCGGTCACCATCCTCAGTCACCATCCTCAGTCTCCATCCTCGGTCTCCATCCTCAGTCTCCATCCTCGGTCTCCATCCTTGGTCTCCATCCTCGGTCACCATCCTCAGTCTCCATCCTCAGTCACCATCCTCGTTCTCCATCCTCGGTCACCATCCTCGGTCTCCATCCTCGGTCTCCATCCTCGGTCACCATCCTCGGTCTCCATCCTCGGTCTCCATCCTCGGTCACCATCCTCGGTCCTCCTCCTCTGTCTCCATCCTCGGTCACCATCCTCAGTCACCATCCTCGGTCACCATCCTCGGTCACCATCCTCGGTCTCCATCCTCGGTCACCATTCTCGGTCACCATCCTCGGTCCTCCTCCTCTGTCTCCATCCTCGGTCACTATCCTCGGTCTCCATCCTCGGTCACCATCCTCTGTCACCATTCTCGGTCACCATCCTCAGTCTCCATCCTCGGTCACCATTCTCGGTCACCATCCTCGGTCCTCCTCCTCTGTCTCCATCCTCGGTCACTATCCTCGGTCTCCATCCTCGGTCACCATCCTCGGTCACCATCCTCGGTCACCCTACAGAAGTGCTTGTCAACTTATGAGCTAAAGGGGGGCCTCAAATGCAGCCCCTGGCATCACCAAAGGCCCAGACATGATGACTGCAGACCTGATAGAGGAAATGGGGGTGAAAGAGTGAGAACAGGATACATTGTTTGCTGGGGATTTGATATAGAAGACGATCGGTAACTGGGAAGATGTTACATGAGGCGATTAGAGATCAATGCTAGCACCTCATTAATGTTCCCACTGCTGGGGTCCGAGGGCCACACCTCATATACAAAAGGGCCGCATATGGCCCTCAGACTGCAGGTTGGGCACCAGGGCCCTAGACAATATCACTTCAGTGGGCATATTTCTCTGTATCCCCCCCCCCCCAACACATGTTCCTGAATCGTATTAATATTATTATAAGGTGACCACATTTTTTAAATTAAATTCAGGGACATATTTTTTTTTTTTATTGGTAAATAGCACAGGACTGCATAATACACAGAGCGCTGGGCACAGGACTGCATAATACACAGAGCGCTGGGCACAGGACTACATAATACACAGAGTGCTGGGTACAGGACTACATAATACACAGAGTGATGGTCACAGGATTGCATAATACACAGAGCGCTGGGCACAGGACTACATAATACACAGAGTGATGGTCACAGGACTACATAATACACAGAGTGCTGGGTACAGGACCATATAATATACAGAGCGCTGGGCACAGGACTACATAATACACAGAGTGATGGTCACAGGATTGCATAATACACAGAGCGCTGGGCACAGGACTGCATAATACACAGAGCACTTCGGTGGCGAGGAGTGGAACCTCCCTGAAATGAGTTTCTGCAGGTTGGGATGCCTGGTATATGGACACTGTGATGGGGGAACCTGATGTATATGGACACTGTGATGGGGGAACATGGTGTATATGGACACTGTGATGGGGACACCTGATGTATGGGGACACTGTGATGGAGACACCTGGTGTATATGGACACTGTGATGGGGGAACCTGGTGTAAGGGGACACTGTGATGGGGGAACCTGGTGTAAGGGGACACTGTGATGGGGGAACCTGCTGTATATGGACACTGTGATGGGGGAACCTGGTGTATATGGACACTGTGATGGGGGAACCTGGTGTATATGGACACTGTGATGGGGGAACCTGCTGTATATGGACACTGTGATGGGGGAACCTGGTGTATATAGACACAGTGATGGGGGAACCTGGTGTATATGGACACTGTGATGGGGGAACCTGGTGTATATGGACACTGTGATGGGGGGAACCTGGTGTAAGGGGACACTGTGATGGGGGAACCTGGTGTATATGGACACTGTGATGGGGGAACCTGGTGTATATGGACATGGTGATGGGGACACCTGATGTATGGGGACACTGTGATGGGAACACCTGATGTATGGGGACACTGTGATGGGGACACCTGATGTATATGGACACTGTGATGGGGGAACCTGGTGTAAGGGGACACTGGGATGGGGGAACCTGCTGTATATGGACAATGTGATGGGGGAACCTGGTGTAAGGGGACACTGTGATGGGGGAACCTGCTGTATATGGACACTGTGATGGGGGAACCTGGTGTATATGGACTCTGTGATGGGGGAACCTGGTGTATATGGACTCTGTGATGGGGGAACCTGCTGTATATGGACACTGTGATGGGGGAACCTGCTGTATATGGACACTGTGATGGGGGAACCTGGTGTATATGGACACTGTGATGGGGGAACCTGGTGTATATGGACACTGTGATGGGGGAACCTGGTGTATATGGACTCTGTGATGGGGAACCTGATGTATATGGACACTGTGATGGGGGAACCTGGTGTATATGGACTCTGTGATGGGGGAACCTGGTGTATATGGATACTGTGATGGGAGAACCTGGTGTATATGGACACTGTGATGGGGGAACCTGGTGTATATGGACACTGTGATGGGGGAACCTGGTGTAAGGGGACACTGTGATGGGGGAACCTGGTGTATATGGACACTGTGATGGGGGAACCTGGTGTATATGGACACTGTGATGGGGGAACCTGGTGTATATGGATACTGTGACGGGAGAACCTGATGTATATGGACACTGTGACGGGAGAACCTGGTGTAAGGGGACACTGTGATGGGGGAACCTGATGTATATGGATACTGTGATGGGGGAACCTGGTGTAAGGGGACACTGTGATGGGGGAACCTGGTGTATATGGACTCTGTGATGGGGGAACCTGGTGTATATGGACACTGTGATGGGGGAACCTGGTGTATATGGACACTGTGATGGGGGAACCTGGTGTATATGGACTCTGTGATGGGGGAATCTGATGTATATGGACACTGTGATGGGGGAACCTGGTGTAAGGGGACACTGTGATGGGGGAACCTGGTGTAAGGGGACACTGTGATGGGGGAACCTGGTGTATATGGACTCTGTGATGGGGGAACCTGGTGTATATGGACTCTGTGATGGGGGAACCTGCTGTATATAGACACTGTGATGGGGAAACCTGCTGTATATGGACACTGTGATGGGGGAACCTGCTGTATATGGACACTGTGATGGGGGAACCTGCTGTATATGGACACTGTGATGGGGGAACCTGCTGTATATGGACACTGTGATGGGGGAACCTGGTGTATATGGACTCTGTGATGGGGGAACCTGATGTAAGGGGACACAGTGATGGGGACACCTGATGTATGAGAACCTGATGTATGGGGGGAACTGTGGTGAGGACATCTGCTGCAGGCTGGTAGGGGCCCCAGTGCATTACTTTGCCCAGGGGCCCATGATACAGGGGGTACCCCTGTATTCATGGGGCATTTTTGTTGACCATTACCCTTTAAATGTTAATAAACCTCTGCAGCCTGGGATTAAATCGGAAGCTTTGTTTTCTTGTTACATCGTCTAGAAGAAGCAGCCATTTCCCCGCGTGCTTCTGGCTGACTTCCCCTCTTTTGGTTATTTTCTCCACTTTCCCTCATGCGTGAGAGTTTCAGTCTATTATCTGAAGCCATGTCATCCATAAAGCATCACGCCTGTCAGACTCTAACTTTCCCATTGGAGAGAATGTGAATCCTGCCTCGGTATAATAGGCCTTTCCAGATTCCCTACGTCTGCCGCCGCCACCGCCGCCGCTGCGCTCTTCTGCTGACACTGCAGCCAAACCAAGCGGTCTGATACTCGGCCTGACGGCTCATAAATCTTTTGCCGTTTGACTGTGTGAATGGTTATGTCCTGGCACGAGACTCGCAGACGGCTGAAGATCAGTAAATGGGCCTTATTCTCACATGAATACCAGACGCAATCACATTTTCGGAGCCTTGATAAGCAGGAGTGAGACATTTAGGGACACGCTGGGCGAACGTGATAACTTTCATTTTTTTTTTCCTCCCCTTTATTTGTATTATAATACGAGGAGATACCAACCACCTGTCGATGAAGTTTTTCCTCTGCCACAAATTGCGAAGGGGAATTGATTTTTCGTCCTTCGTGGTTGCGCAGCTGGCAGTGCAATTTTCTTGCTGTCACCCGGGTATTTGATGGGAGGAGTGTGACCTATGCATGGGGACGGTAATACATTCTTGGGAAATGAGCAAAGGCAGATAAAGACCCGCGTCCAGATAGAGAGGCAGGTCAATTTACTGGATGAGGCCCCGGCAATGTTCTACCGTCAGATACCAATGACAGAGCAGAAGTAAGGCGGCTCAGAGGACAGGAATGACTCAACCATTTAACTCATCGTACGCCCAGCTTCACACCTTGCACCCGCTGTGCTTCCTTACTCTCAGTTCATTTTAAACTTCCTTCCTTTCATGATGTCGCTTTCTGGCTCTGCCCAATGTTACCAGCTGCCAAGAGTCAGAGGCATAACTAGAACCTTCAGGGCCCCGGTGCAAGAAACCATGAAGGGCCTGCTGGACCCCTTGCCTCAGCCCTTCCCTTAAAGCCTGGGCTCTTCCCACTGATCCTGGGGCCTCTGCCCAATGTTACCAGCTGCCAAGAGTCAGAGGTGTAACTAGAACATTCAGGGCCCCAGTCCAAGAAACCATGAAGGGCCCCCGGACCCCTGGCCGGGGCCCTTCCTTTAAAGCCTAGGGCTCTTCTCACTGATCCTGGGGCCTTTTACTCTCATTGCGGGGCCCTTTATTGCGGTCCCGCAGCGGGACCCTTTGATGAGTTCTGCAGTGGGCCCCCTTCCTGCCATCTTGGGGCCTCCCCACGGTGGTGGAATGCCAGGGCCCGGTCGCCCATAAAATTTAGTATCCAGTTATATTATGTACATTTAGGAAAGAATCAAGGTCGTTTTTAAGCAATCTACTGAGCTGACCAGAACCCTTGCAGATAGCTTAAAGAGATAATTAGCGTTATGTTGGTGACTTTTCCAAGTGGTGCTGGTCCTGGAACTGTGCAGGCACCATCAAATGGGAGGTAAATCAGCCACAACCCAGCAAACCCCTGGTAACCTCTGGAGGAACCCTGGTTGAGAATGGCTGTTATAAGCGTAGCACCCTTGTCCTAAGCAGGGTTGCTAGTAAATTTAGCTGTGCTAGGTAGTAGTTAGCCTGGCTGATTTATAGTCTTGTGGTCATTGAATTTCCCTCCTAATCCTGCTTTGGCTGTATTTCTCCCTTCTGTCAGTAGGTGGCATTGTTACCTTTGGCATTGGTGTGATGAATTACAGTGAGTCAGGTTATAAATATGTATGTTTCTCTCAGCCAATCTCACTGATAGCTGAGCATGCTGGGAGAGACTATTTATTTGGAGAAAGTCAGGTGATCTGTCTCTTACCACCCAGACCCTTGTCTGGGTGGGTGTGTGAGGAGTAGCTCCTGCTGGGTAGGCCTGAAGTCTGAGGACCACCCAATCGCTCAGGGCTCTGGAAGGGAGAGCCTGCACACTGCTTGGAAGATTGAAGGAAAGGATGGAGACCTTAGATGAAGTACCAGAGGGGACTGTGCCATGGACTGGGGAACCATGGAGAGCCTGGAAAAGCGTCAAGATGGAATCCTCCACAGAATTCCTGCACCTTCCGTGAGTTGCATACGGCTGCCATAGGAGACTGGACCCAGGGGAGAGGAGTTGCCTCCCAGGTCAGTCCATCATTTAAAGGCTTCTTTTCTGTACTGCTGTCTGCCTATTCTTCAATTTGTCTAAGGACTCTGCCAATCTGCCGTTTTTCACTAAGGCTGTCCTGTGCCCGACCCCCTCTCTCCCATTTTTGTTCCTGTTGTGAGAAATAAACTTCTCTTTGTTTAAGCATAAAAGTGACTGGCATCCTTCTATCTTGTTCACCACCCACCATGCCTAGTAACCTGCACCCTGAGGAGGAATGTCAGCCCTCCCTATCTGGGGGTCACCATCAGGCCTCTGGTGGTTGGGGGGGGCACTACATAAGTAAATAAAGGCTAGATAAATAATGGCCCAGTGAAATTTGCATCATACGGTAAGTAGCACTGGTGTATTGATTTGGGCTTGGGATTACCTTTGGGATGGAGATGGTTTTTTGTTGTAGTCCAATACATTGCAGCAGTTACGAGTACCATTGTTTAAATACTCAAGTCATTAAAATTGTGTATGAAAATTCCTAATAAATGTGAGGACATGTGTACTGGTTGAGTACATAGCTAAATAAAATGTAGATTTCCGGGTCACAGAGTTGACAAAAGGGAACTGTAAAGAGATGTTTTTACCCATGTGTTCAGGAATGGTGACAAGATGGCCTCCTGCCAATGCTGGACACCCTATCTCTATATTAAGTGGCATTACTAGAGGTGGCAAAGTGGGGTGAGGCCCTATATTGAGGCCATCAGGAGAGGCATAGTGTGCCTACTGAGCAGAACATTGGTGATATATGGATAGACCTGGTTGCAGACAGACACTGGGTGCTGTCACTCTGCAGTGTACTGGACCAGTCTATCTGCGGATAGTCATTTTCCTTAAGATTTGCCAGACATCCGTCCAAGATGCTGCAGCCATAGACCTGTCAGCAGTCACATATCACAGCAGTACTTAGAAGATATGAGTTCCCTTCATCTAAGGTAATTGACAGCCTAGTTTTGCCAGCATCTCTTGTCCGGCCATTTGACTTGGAAATGACATTGGTTCTAACATCAACCTGCAGTGTTGGGGGCAGTGAAGGGGGATGAGGTGCTATGAGGAGGCCTCCAGGAGAGGCATAGTGTGCTGACTGAGCAGAACAATCCAAGAGCTCGGTAGAGTATGGATAGGCCTCATGGCTGGCACAATATGGGGGCAGGAATGGTGCTGTCAGCCCCCTCCACATCCCCCCATATGGCATACACTTTATATGTGCTCAATTAAGCTATAGTGGTTCTAGTGCTTAGAGTGTGTGTTTAACTTACAGAAAAAACAGAAAAGCACCAAAACAGTCAGGGATTGCATACATGGCACAAGGGATGGTCAGAGATTGCATACATGGCACATGGGATGGTCAGAGATTGCATACATGGCACCCGGGGTGTTCAGAGATTGCATACATGGCACACGGGGCGGTTAGAGATTGCATATATGGCACATGGAAAGGTCAGAGATTGCATATATGGCACATGGGATGATCAGAGATTGCATACATGGCACATGGGATGATAAGAGATTGTATACATGGCACAAGGAATGGTCAGAGATTGCATACATGGCACACGGGACGGTCAGAGATTGCATACATGGCACATGGGATGATCAGAGATTGCATACATGGCACACGGGACGGTCAGAGAATTTATACATGGCACAAGGAATGGTCAGAGATTGCATACATGGCACACAGGAATGGTCAGAGATTGCATACATGGCACATGGGATGATCAGAGATTGCATACATGGCACAAGGAATGGTCAGAGATTGCATACATGGCACAAGGAATGGTCAGAGATTGCATACATGGCACATGGGATGATCAGAGATTGCATACATGGCACAAGGAATGGTCAGAGATTGCATACATGGCACACAGGAATGGTCAGAGATTGCATACATGGCACATGGGATGATCAGAGATTGCATACATGGCACATGGGATGATAAGAGATTGCATACATGGCACATGGGATGATCAGAGATTGCATACATGGCACACGGGACGGTCAGAGATTGCATACATGGCACATGGGATGATAAGAGATTGCATACATGGCACATGGGATGATAAGAGATTGCATACATGGCACATGGGATGATAAGAGATTGCATACATGGCACATGGGATGATAAGAGATTGCATGCAGCCATTTACCTCTAAACTTTGCCAGACATCCGTCCAAGATGCTGCATCCATAGACCTGCCAGCAGTCACATATCACAGCAGTACTAAGAAGATATGAGTTCCCTTCATCTAAGGTACTTGACAGCCTAGTTTTGCCAGCATCTCCTGTCCGGCCATTTGACTTGGAAATGACATTGGTTCTAACATCAACCTGCAGTGTTGGGGGCAGTGAAGTGGGATGAGGTGCTATGAGGAGGCCTCCAGGAGAGGCATAGTGTGCTGACTGAGCAGAACAATCCAAGAGCTCGGTAGAGTATGGATAGGCCTCATGGCTGGCACAATATGGGGGCAGGAATGGTGCTGTCAGTCTGCAATGTAGTGGACCAGTCAAGCTGTGAACAGCCATTCACCTGGAAATCTTGCCAGACATTCACCCAATATGTGATAGCAGTAGACCTGTCAGCAGACACGTATCACAGAAGTACTAAGAAAATATGAATTTCTTTTATCTTCGCTCTTTGACAGCCTAGGTTTGCCAGCAGCTGCTGGCCATTTGGCTTGGAAATCACATTCGTTTTAACATCAACCTGCAGTAGATGCATAGAAAGAATGCAAATGAGGATTTTAAGATGAAATTGGGCACAGAGGGTCCTTCATAGGAACTAATGGTGAATCTGTCATTAAAACAGCAATCTAAGAGCTGGTGGCTGTAAAATTTGTTGTATTATCATGCGAAAAAGGGAACATGACTAAGATCTGCATTTCCCATTAAAGAAGAGGAAATCTATCAAGGCAGGTAGGTTGCTAAATAGGCCAGGTACATGTAGTTCTTTTTGGCTCCCCTGTAATCAGTGGGTGATTGCTTTGGGCTGTTCTAGGCTTCACTGGCTGCAGGTCTGACTGTTTCTCCCTGCCTTCTGGAGAATTTTAGAATGTAGTGGGCTGGAAGAGGCAGACCCGCAGCCTGAATATTGTGGTCTCAGCCAATCCCTGGGGAAGGGTGTCCAGTAGGTGGCTGTGGAGTACATAAGTAGGCAGGGGCCTGAGGCAGCCCTCTTCTTGTCCAGGAGGAGGAGTTTGCAGCTTGAAGGGCTACTGCCCTTCTGGGAAGTCCAGATGTAGCTCATCGAGGGTCCAGCTATGCTAAGAACTTGGGAGGGGGGGGGGGGCTGTTCTGCTAAAACTTGCTGGTACCGATTAAGAAATGTCTCTGAGGATCTGGTCTAGAGAGTTCACAAGAGAAATGTTTGGCTGATAATGGATGGAAGCATCTAAGTATCCAGGGACATGTACAGACCTCAGTGTAGGATCTTAGTGACTGTGTGCCGCTACTATCCCTTGTGCATCAGTGCCAGAGCTTGCTTAAATTAGGACATTTCTTATGGTGTCTCAGTGTTGCTCACTCCCTTATTTACTACTAGAGTGACTTTACTAAGAAACTTTGACAAATTGAAGAGCGCCCTCTTGTTACTGCACTGTGTTACTGGAGTTCCACAGTTTCCTGCACCCTATCCAAGTTCAACTTACAATAAAGCATCAAAAAGTTACCCCTCCCCTAGACTGTTCATTGAGCCAGAAGAGTGACTGTTACTGTGTGCCTGGCTGCCACTATACCAACCTGGGAAAAGAACCTAGAGACAACTCAGTGGGTCCTTTCAGGGGCGAGCGCTACATCTGCTTTCAACAACTGGATTTCTGAATGAATCTTCAATATCTCTCTCGAGCCGTGATGGAGAAATACCAACCCCAAGGTCCCCTCTTTCTCCTTGTTTCTTCCTCTAATTACTACCATAATTATTATTGCAACCTCAGTGTAAAGAGTGCTTACCTTTTGGTTTGGCTTCTATGCAGGCAGAGGAGCTGGAATAAATATATTTGTGCTCAGCTGTGCGGAGCTCCAAGGCCGGGGTATATGTTACCTCCCCCTGGCTTCCAGAATTTACTAGATAGTTCTGGAACTTAGTGTAAGGTTCTGGCACTCTCAGTGCCTCCTATCACATTTATTCCGGGTGATTTCCATCTACCTAGACAGAAGAAACACATATAGGTGTGTTTCCCTTTAAGGCTGAAGCTGTCATCACCCAGCGCCGGACTAGATGGCTATTTAGGGCGTCGGTTCTCACTCACATGTGTTCGTTCAAACACCAGTACCTGGATACTAATCTTGCTTGAAGCTTCCATGCTTGCAAGCTCTCCTCGCTGACGAACCTCGCTGCGCTGATCCCTGCATCCTGCTACTGGATCATCCGCATCTCCTGTGCAATCCTTCGGCTATCGCTATTAGTGCTAAGTACCCCACAGGGGAAATCTCTATAGACTTGTACTAGGCTTACACTATTTAGCTCTGCATAGCAAGGACTGTCTTTTACATCTGCATAACTAGATTGCTAGCTCTTGAGGCTACTGCTGCTATTTCCTGCACTGGGTTGATCTCTCCTGTATGCACCTGCTACTCTGTCATCTGTTATACATGATCGCTAACCCTTCCTGCATCCATCTGCACTGTCTCACCTCAAGTGTCTGTCACCTACCACTTCCACTCAAACCTATCCCTAAGACCTTTATCATTGTCTTACCACATGTATATAAAGTCACACTAGGAACCAGCTTAATTACTGTGTGTATTTACTGGCTGAAATAAGACCTTCCATACATGATGAGTCATTGAGGTTGGGATTGGTATCTCAGCATATCTCCTACATGACTACTGACGTGGAACTACTTCTGCAGCTGAAAATCCACACCTTATAAGAAACGCAAGGAGCGTTACACTTAGAGGGTGGAGCAACAAAGGCTAAAGCCTGAATATTTATGGAGTCTCCACCAATCCCTGGGTAGGCAAGGCCCAGAAGGTGGCGAGATAGCCCATAAATGTTCAGGAGCCTAGAAGTGAGGGAACAGATTCCAGGGTCCAGTCACTTGGACAGGACCCCTGTGCTGGGGGTGCCTCTGGGCAGAAGACAGGACAGGATAAAGCCAGTGGGAGAGATAAGGAGCAGCTGAAAACGCACACCCTTTCCAGCCTCAACTGGGCTTAGCTGAAGCTACCCTGTCAGTCAAGATCCTGGTCTGTATAGCTAAAATAGCAGGACTTCAGGACTCACACCCCAAGCTTGGATAGAGTAGAGGAGGGGCAGCAAGGTGCAGTACTTTGAGGGCCCTACCAAAGGGACAACTTAGTGACAGTTCACACCCAGGAAAGCCACCCCACACCTCTACTGGGGATTTAATAGCAGCCAGGTGCATTAGCATTTCTCTACAGAGGGAAACCTGTATTCGGCAGTTGAAACTTTTTGCTATCTGTTTTACTGTGCCATCAAACCTATGGGAGGAGAACATTGTAAAGTTAATTCCTAGTAACCAGAAACATCAGCAAGTCCTCGAGTTTCTTTATCAGTTTATCAGTTGCTTTATTGATGGACTCTTGAGTGATTTGTGATATATATATATAACATAGCTACTGTATGTCTTCAACTCATTTTGTCTAAGGACAGGTGCCCCCGAAATATATCTTTCTTTGACTTTTAAATGCTCTATTATCCACTTGAGATTCTGTAACCCCCCCCCCCCCCAATGTGCCAATATTCTAATCTTTCTGTACTAAGTTCTCATTGTAACTACAAAGTAATAAACTTAGATTGAACTAAAGACAGGGAAATCCCTGGAATGCAATTGGATACAGTGAACATGTCGGCATTTACTATACAGTAATGGGGAAAATCCAAAGACTTTCCACTGATAAACAAGGGGTGAATCATCGATAAACCTGTAATTGACAACAAGGTCATCTAGAGCCCAGGGCAAACATGCCAAACTGCCCCCCTCCCCCACTCCCCAAAATATAATACATAATATAATATGTGTCAGCACAAATCCCCCCACAAAAACACTGAGCACTAATCTGCATGATTATCCCCAATGCATACATTTCCTCTCCTCCCAGAACAAATCTGCCCCCATGCTGAATCCCCCCCTCAGCTCAAATCTTTGCCCCCCCCCCCATCCCACTAATCTCCGCAGCTTAAATGCCCCACCCCAAATAAAATCACTCTCCTACCACAAATCCTCTACTCCTAAGGTTTCCCTGCCTAGTACACCCCCCCCCTCACTTCAAACCCCCCTCCTAGCAGTGGCGTAGCGTGGGGGGTGCAGGGGGGGCCGGCCACACCGGGCGCAACATTTGGATGGGCGCATCCGCAGTGTCACTCTGTCTGTCTGTCTCTGACATACACAGTTCACACACTGTCTGCACTGGTCTGTCTGCATTGAAAGGGGGCACGATGATCTCTCTGCATTGAAGGGGGGCACGGCACGCTGGTCATTCTGCATTGAAAGGGGGCACGCTGGTCATTCTGCATTGAAAGGGAGCGCGCTGGTCATTCTGCATTGAAAGGGGGCACGCTGGTCACTCTGCATTGAAAGGGGGCACACTGGTCTCTCTGCATTGAAAGGGGGCACGCTGGTCATTCTGCATTGAAAGGGGGCACACTGGTCTCTCTGCATTGAAAGGGGGCACGCTGGTCATTCTGCATTGAAAGGGGGCACGCTGGTCATTCTGCATTGAAAGGGGGCACACTGGTCTCTCTGCATTGAAAGGGGGCACGCTGGTCTCTCTGCATTGAAAGGGGGCACACTGGTCACTCTGCATTGAAAGGGGGCACACTGGTCACTCTGCATTGAAAGGGGGCACGCTGGTCTCTCTGCATTGAAAGGGGGCACGCTGGTCATTCTGCATTGAAAGGGGGCACGCTGGTCATTCTGCATTGAAAGGGGGCACGCTGGTCATTCTGCATTGAAAGGGGGCACACTGGTCTCTCTGCATTGAAAGGGGGCACACTGGTCTCTCTGCATTGAAAGGGGGCACGCTGGTCTCTCTGCATTGAAAGGGGGCACGCTGGTCATTCAAACTTGTATTTAGATGCATTTTACTTTAATTACATCAGTATTTTCATAACAAACAATACATGTGCTTAGGGGGTAAGGGTTTCTTTAACTAACCTAGTGGAAGAGACTTGAGTGCTAAAATCCCGTGGGTTAGGGGGCGCAAATTACTTGCCTTGCCCCGGGTGCTGACAACTCACGCTACACCACTGCCCCCTAGCACAAATTGTAATCCCCCCTACTAACACCAGTTCTCCTAAATCATCACTCTTAACACACCCACTCTCCCTCCCCAAATTCCAAATTTCCCCTCCTGGAACAATACTTGCCCCCTGCCATCCCCTGCATTCCCCCTTCCAACACAAATCCCCTTCCACCCCTGCAATCACCTTGTGGTGCCCCCCCCCCCCCACCTCACATGATACCACAGTGCCAGCCGCCCCTCCTGCCCACCCCTTGTCCAGGCCCTGATTGATGACTATATAAAGTGATCTCCATGCAGAAGCACAGATTGCGGAATATATCGGCCCTTCCACTCACCGGTGTGATAAACGGCGTTGTGATGTTCTGTATACAGTATATACACTTTAGATATGATTAAGGACTACAGAGTACAAAATCATTGCATATTATGAGCCCAATCCATGGGTCCCCGGGGAGGTCAGAGGAAAATGGGGGTCGTTAAAATTCCAGTTTTTTTTTTCATGGAGTTGCCTGGGGTGTAATTCCATCTGCACACATTAATCTTCCTGAATCGCATGGAATGGCTGAGCAGGAGCCGATCCTCCCGCCATTTACATTCTAGCTGCCCCCGGCTGATACATCAGCTTTAAAGTGCCGCCTGACCTTTCACAGCGGTGAATGGATGGCGCAGTAAATTGAGCATTCGTAGGTGGCCGAGGTCTCGGGAACGGCTTCTACATATGTACATGCAGGGAACGTGCGCGGGGTCAGGAGGGAAATTACCTCTTCACCTATTGGCCGCCGTGTTAGGAGGTTTGTCAGCAGATAGAAAGTCAGAGCGGAATTACACGCGGGCCGGGGATAATAAATGACTGCATGTGGACTGGACTGGATGTAATACCTTACTGAGGTACTTACATTATATTGTCAAAAGTATTGGGACGCCGGCCTTTACACACACATCAACTTTAATGGCCTCCCAGTAACCCAGGTAACAATCTGTATTGTTTGCTAGAAAGTTTATTAGAACCCCCAAATATTATATATACACTATATTACCAAAAGTATTGGGACCCCTCGCTATATAACTATATTACCAAAAGTATTGGGACACCTCTCTATATACACTATATTACCAAAAGTATTGGGACGCCTCTCTGTATACACTATATTACCAAAAGTATTGGAACACCTCTCTATATACACTATATTACCAAAAGTATTGGGACCCCTCTCTATATATATACTATATTACCAAAAGTATTGGGACACCTCTCTATATACACTATATTACCAAAAGTATTGGGACACCTCTCTATATATACTATATTACCAAAAGTATTGGGACCCCTCTCTATATACACTATATTACCAAAAGTATTGGGACGCCTCTCTATATACACTATATTACCAAAAGTATTGGGACGCCTCTCTATATACTCTATATTACCAAAAGTATTGGGACGCCTCTCTATATACACTATATTACCAAAAGTATTGGGACCCCTCGCTATATACACTATATTACCAAAAGTATTGGGACGCCTCTCTATATACACTATATTACCAAAAATATTGGGACGCCTCTCTATATACACTATATTACCAAAAGTATTGGGACCCCTCTCTATATACACTATATTACCAAAAGTATTGGGATGCCTCTCTATATACACTATATTACCAAAAGTATTGGGACGCCTCTCTATATACACTATATTACCAAAAGTATTGGGACACCTCTCTATATACACTATATTACCAAAAGTATTGGGACCCCTCTCTATATACACTATATTACCAAAAGTATTGGGACACCTCTCTATATACACTATATTACCAAAAGTATTGGGACACCTGCCTTTACACACACATAAACTTTAATGACATCCCAGTCTTAGTACGTAGGGTTCAATATTGAGTTGGCCCACCCTTTGCAGCTATAACAGCTTCAACTCTTCTGGGAAGGCCGTCCACAAGGTTTAGGAGTGTCTATGGGAATGTTTCACCATTCTTCCAGAAGCACATTTGTGAGATCAGGCACTGATGTTGGGCGAGAAGGTCTGGCTCACAGTCTCTACAGCAGGTGTTCTATTTGGTTGAGGTCAGGACTCTGTGCAGGCCAGCCAAGTTCCTCCACCCCAAACTCGCTCATCCATGTCTTTATGGACTTTGCTTTGTGCACTGGTCCAAATCATTTGGTGGAGGGGGGATTATGGTGTGGGGTTGTTTTTTAGGGGTTGGGCTTGGCCCCTTAGTTCCAGTGAAGGGAACTCTTAAGGCGTCAGCATAGCAAGACATTTTGGACAATTTCATGCTCCCAAATTTGTGGGAGGAGTTTGGGGATGGCCCCTCCCTGTTCCAACATGACTGCACACCAGTGCACAAAGCAAGATCCATAAAGACATGGATGAGTGAGTTTGGGGTGGAGGAACTTGACTGGCCTGCACAGAGTCCTGACCTCAACCCGAGAGAACACCTTTGGGATGAATGTGCAGGCCAGTCAAGTTCCTCCACCCCAAACTCGCACATCCATGCTTTATGGACCTTGTTTTGTGCTTGTGTATACTGTCTATTGGTCTGGCTACTGGAGGGTTTTTTTTTTTTTTTGCTGCTGTAGATCTATTGTTGCTGGGGATTTCTATTATTGCTGGTGGGGATCAATTGTTGCTGGGAGGGACCCACTGTTGGGAGATGGTCTTTTGGTCTGACTGCATGGAAGGTCTACTGCTCTTGGGTGGACCTATTATTGGTTGGGTGATCAGTTGATGCTTGGAAGGATCTATAGTTGCTGGGGTATCAGTTGTATCTTGGGGGGATCTACTGTTGATAGGGGGTCTTTGGTCTGGGTGCTGGAGGGTCTACTGCTGCTGGGGTGGACCTATTATTGCTGGGGGATCAATTGTTGCTGGGGAGATCAGTTGTTTCTGGGGGGATCTGTTGAAGCTGGGAAGGATTTTTTTTAATTGTTGCTGAGGGGGGATCTACTGTTGATAGAGGGGTCTATTTGTCTGGCTGAACTGGAGGTTCCACTGCTGCTGGAGTTTATGTATTATTGCTTGGGGGATCAATTGTTGTTGGGGGGGGGGGGCAAACTGTTGCTGGGGGATTTGTTGTTGCTGGGAGGGATCTACTGTTGAAAGAGGGGTCTATTTGTCTAGCTGCATTGGGGGGGGGGGTCAACTGCTGCTGAGGTGGATGTATTATTGCTTAGGGGAACAATTGTTGTTGGGGGAAGGGGGGAAACTTTTGCTGGGAGGGTCTGTTGTTGCTGGGAGGGACCTACTGTTAATAGAGGGGTCTATTTGTCTGGCTGCGCTGGAGGGTTTACTGCTGCTGGTGTGGATGATTTGTTGCTTAGGGGAACAACTGTTGTTGGGGGGAGGGGGGCAAACTGTTACTGGGAGGGTCTGTTGTTGCTCGAAGGGACCTACTGTTGATAGAGGGGTCTATTGGTCTGACTGCTGGGGAAAGGGTTCTGTTTTTGCTGGGGTAGATCTATTGTTGCTGTAGGGTGCTTTTCTTGTTACCACTATTAATAAATCCACACAAATCACTTAGCACCACAAAATGATACTTGGTTTGCATTCCCTAAAAGAGACGGTACTGGGAGGTGGGTAGGGGGTGGAGCAGAGGGATGGTGCTTCGAGGTGGGTAAGGGGCAGAGACAAGGGGTGACTGGGAAGGGGGGAGTACTCGCACCTATGCTCTGAAAAAAAAAAAAAACTGCCTGTTTCTTAGCCCAACTATAACCCCCAGCAGTAACATCTCCTGGAAACCTATTTAACTGGTAGTGGTCTATGTATTGTGACATTGGTGGACAATCAGCAATCTGTAGAACAGCGGCAATACTTGGCATAAAGCACTTAGCAGCTCCATCTAGCAGAGGGGGGGGGGGGGGGCTACAGTAATAAAAAGGGGGTTTCTAAACCATTGGGGGCCAAAAACTTTTCTGCCAACTGAACATGAAGAAAGAAAGGGCAGAGGGAATAAACATTGTATACATTGTAGAGAGAATAAACATTGTATCCATTGTAGAGAGAATAAACATTGTATACATTGTAGAGGGAATAAACATTGTATCCATTGTAGAGGGAATAAACATTGTATACATTGTAGAGGGAATAAACATTGTATACATTGTAGAGGGAATAAACATTGTATACATTGTAGAGGGAATAAACATTGTATACATTGTATAGGGAATAAACATTGTATACATTGTAGAGGGAATAAACATTGTACCCATTGTAGAGGGAATAAACATTGTATCCATTGTATAGGGAATAAACATTGTATCCATTGTAGAGGGAATAAACATTGTATACATTGTAGAGGGAATAAACATTGTATCCATTGTAGAGGGAATAAACATTGTATACATTGTAGAGGGAATAAACATTGTATACATTGTAGAGGGAATAAACATTGTACCCATTGTAGAGGGAATAAACATTGTATACATTGTAGAGGGAATAAACATTGTACCCATTGTAGAGGGAATAAACATTGTATACATTGTAGAGGGAATAAACATTGTATACATTGTAGAGGGAATAAACATTGTATCCATTGTAGAGGGAATAAACATTGTATACATTGTATAGGGAATAAACATTGTATACATTGTAGAGGGAATAAACATTGTATACATTGTAGAGGGAATAAACATTGTATACATTGTAGAGGGAATAAACATTGTATACATTGTAGAGGGAATAAACATTGTATACATTGTAGAGGGAATAAACATTGTACCCATTGTAGAGGGAATAAACATTGTATACATTGTAGAGGGAATAAACATTGTATACATTGTAGAGAGAATAAACATTGTATACATTGTAGAGGGAATAAACATTGTATCCATTGTAGAGGGAATAAACATTGTATCCATTGCAGAGGGAATAAACATTGTATCCATTGTAGAGGGAATAAACATTGTATACATTGTAGAGGGAATAAACATTGTATACATTGTAGAGGGAATAAACATTGTATACATTGTAGAGAGAATAAACATTGTATACATTGTAGAGGGAATAAACATTGTATCCATTGTAGAGGGAATAAACATTGTATACATTGTATAGGGAATAAACATTGTATCCATTGTAGAGGGAATAAACATTGTATCCATTGTAGAGGGAATAAACATTGTATACATTGTATAGGGAATAAACATTGTATACATTGTAGAGGGAATAAACATTGTACCCATTAGCTGGGTGTAATTGTCACCGCCTTTGTGCTTCGCCGATGATTGAAACGGTTATTTAACCAATATTTGACATGCAAAGTACCCCTCTATTCACCGCTTCTCACAAAGGCAAAGAAATTGTAGATTCCGAGTAGAAAATGATGATTGATGCTGATGAAAAGTGATACATGATGACAATGATTAGGATGACTATTATTTTAGGTAAATTAGGTGTTCCAGTAAAAGTCATCTCCTCGCTCCCGCCCTTCCAAATACTCCATATGAAGAAAAAAGAAAAAAAATATATATAAAAATTGCGCTATAGATTTCTTGCCGCATTGGCTGATCATTATCTGCCGCTCTGTAGTCTCGGCGTATCACGCCTACAAGACGCCTAGTAGTAAACCAGAAGGCCTTTTTTTGTTTTACAATGGAACCATTTCCCAGCATGCAGTATTTATTGCAGAATTGCGGCAGTTTATTATACTGGGCGTGGAGACTATAAGAAAACCTTTTCCAGTCTCCTCGCCACGTTCCGTTGTCCTTTTGGAACGACGATTTAAAGTTTGGAGAGAAAACACGGCACATGTTTGGGCGGCGTGTCGTTACGGCTCCAATCTGATGTTTGGGCGGCGTGTCGTTACGGCTCCAATCTGAGAGCTTTTTGCGGCAGATTCATTTCCTGTCCATCTCTATGGGAAATGCTTTACTGTTATTTACAGCGGGAAAACACAATAACAAATCAATAGCCAGATAGCACATCGCTGATTGCCTGCCAGTCACAGGTGGTCATTAGTCCTCTTATCTTTCCATTACCCTCATCTCCTGAATCCAGATTTATATGTGGCCGTGATTGGATAATTAGAATTCCATTTCTATTAGAGGATGTAATGCACATCTGGACTCAGTAATTCACCATCACCAATAAATAATACAGAAATAGTCCATATAAACAGGAGAGGTCCCAATGAAACTGACAAGGTGATGGCACTGTGAAATGAGATGAAATTGAAACCCCGCACCACCAGAGGTCCAGAAACAACGATATTTCATTCAAGATCAGGGGTGCAATTCAAAAAGTAGCCAACGCGTTTTGGGGGTCTAAATGCCCCCTTCATCAGGGCTTGAAAAAATTTAAGATTTTCATATCAATCCAATATAAATATAATAGCCCCTCCATAATTAAAGCCAAACAGTCAGTAGTAATGAGAGAGTCAAAATAATTACACAAATATGAGATCATGAGTGCTGAACAAAAATAAGAATATGGTCCCTGAGCAAAAATGAGAACATGAGCACTGAAGAAAAGAAAAAAAGAGCTATATAATAAATAATAATAATAAACACTATTATTGAAATCATACATTGTGGTAACCTAAACTACCTGGGCCACAGCTGGGACCTTGATGACCACTGACTAGGACTGCTGCGGAGGGGGGGTGAGGGGTGAATGGGGGGGGGTATACCTTCAACAGGAAGACCCTGCTGTTCTAAAGCTCAGCATTTATGTGCCCCTACAACCACCTGCTGGGCACACCTTCCAAGGGATTGGCTGAAGTGCAATAAATATTCAGGTTGGTCATTTGACTTTCCAGCCTGCTGTGTTCTAGAAACATCTAGAATGCAGCAGGAAACAATTGAACCTGCAGCCTGTGAGATCCAGAACAGCCCAAACCAATCAATAGCTGCTCCAATAATTACAGAGGAGCCAAAAAGAACTAAATTTACCCATCATCCTAACAACCTACCTAGGAGGGCGCAACATTTTTTGTTCCAGAATTGTATCCAAAATTGTTGGGAGGTCTGAGATTGAATGTCTGAGATTGAATGTCTGAGATTGAATGAATGTCTGAGATTGAATGAATGTCTGAGGTTGAATGTGTGAGATTGAATGTCTGAGATTGAATGAATGTCTGAGGTTGAATGTATGAGATTGAATGAATGTCTGAGATTGAATGAATGTCTGAGGTTGAATGTGTGAGATTGAATAAATGTCTGAGATTGAATAAATGTCTGAGATTGAATAAATGTCTGAGATTGAATGAATGTCTGAGGTTGAATGAATGTCTGAGGTTGAATGAATGTCTGAGATTGAATGTCTGATATTGAATGTCTGAGATTGAATGTCTGACATTGAATAAATGTCTGAGATTGAATGAATGTCTGAGATTGAATGTCTGAGATTGAATAAATGTCTGAGGTTGAATGAATGTCTGAGGTTGAATGTCTGAGATTGAATGTCTGAGATTGAATGTCTGAGATTGAATGTCTGAGATTGAATGTCTGAGATTGAATGTCTGAGATTGAATGTCTGAGATTGAATGTCTGAGATTGAATGTCTGAGATCGAATGAATGTCTGAGATCGAATGAATGTCTGAGATTGAATGTCTGAGATTTTATTCCTGGTTGTGTTTGTATCCATAAGTAGAGGTTTTCCAGAAGCTTAGAAGGCTCCTTTCATAGAAGTGCAATTTCAGATATAAAATTCTGCCGCGCTGATAGTAATACAAAGCACATTATTAGAGGGAAAAACTTATGTGGAAAAAAAAAAAAAAAAAATTATAAATCAGTTTTTGTGCATAGATGAAAGCAACATTACCAATCACAAGTGACATCCCCCGCTGTGTAATAGGGAGTGTCAGAAAGTTTCTATAGTCACCACATGGGCCGTCACCGATAGTTAGATGGACAATTACCACAACCTATGGACTCTATTACCAAGTCAGATAGGACTGCAAACAATATCCTCATATCTGAGGCTGAGACCCAGAAAGTTACGTCTGATCCTCATAATAGCTGCGGTTCCTCAGGGTTATAATGGATAGATTTGGCCACCATGATGGGAAAAGATTCCTCAAAGAATCAAAACTGAAATGTCGACATAGTGTAAATCTATTAAACACATTTAATGAAAGTAAAGTGCAAGGCTACTCACATGAAGATCATAAAAACAGCGCTGTGTATACAAAACATATTAGTGAATGAATCCAGATACTCCAGAGATTGCATGCAAGCGCCGTGACGTCACGTGTGTTAGCGCAGCCCAACGCATTTCGTCATAATTGACTTGAGTCACACAGAAGAGCATGGCAATAGAGATCACATTGTTCTCAGATCCCCGTTCACATCAATGCAACTCAGCACAGAGCGATTCTGGAAAAGGTTCCTGTACTGTTTTGCTGCAATTCCAGCGCAATTTTGGTTTTAAAGAATTTGCAAACTACATCCAACTTGCACTACATAATCACGCTGAAGCTGCAATCACACCCGAGCGTAGTCTTTTTTTTTTGGGGGGGGTGTTTTGTTGCACATCTCTGAGCACTTTGTGTGTTTTTGTACAGCATTTTTGAGTTTTGACGTGTTTTTTGATTAGCCAGAAAAAAAAAAAAATATCATCTTTTTCATCATTTGTTGCTATGTGCTTCATCTTCTTCTTCCTGGTGTTTATTTATTTATTATTATTATTATTATTATTATTATTGTTATTATTATTATCATTTATTTATGTGTTAGGGTTAGGAGTTAACTAAGTAAATAAATAAACACCAGGGTTAGGGGTTAATTTATTTATTTTAGGACCTTTATTAATTATTTAATTTATTTATGTATTTATTATTATTATTTATTTATGTATTTATTTGTTAGGGTTAGGGGTTAACCAACTAAATAAATAAATAAACACCAGGGTTAGGGATTATATTTATTTGTTTTAGGAAATGTATTTATTTATTTATTTATTAATTCAATTATTAGCATTAGCCCCCGTTCACATAGGGGTGATCCGACTTCGGCTGGCGACCTCGCGCCGCGACCTCGGAGCGGCCGTCATGGACTTCATAACATTGAAGTCTATGGCGGTCACCTCCTGGTCGCCCCAAAGAAGCTCCGGACCCTTTTTCTAGGTCGGAGCGACTTGTGTCGCTCCTATTAGAACGGGTCCGCAGCTTCCCTATGGAAGGCGACCTGCGGCGGCCTGTGAGGCGACCAGGTCGCCTCACAGGTCGCCTCTATGTGAACGGGGGCTCATTATTATGTTTATTTATTGTGAATATTTAGTTTTTTTTATTTATTTATTGCTTTTGAGCAGAAAAAATGCTTGACAAAATGCACAAAAAACACTCATAAACACGTAAATTGTTCATTTCAATGCATTTCTACAGGGGAAAAAACTGCTTTGAAAATGCAGCAATCTGCTTAAGGCCCCTTTCACACTTGTGGGACCTAAAAGACACTCAGTATTACCGTGATTTTGACACAATTTGGCCATGATTTTGACTGGACTTCAAGCAATGCCTATGTCTATGGACCGCAAAATGCATCAAAGTTGGACCAAAGTATTGCAGGGACTACTTTAAAGTCATTGCAACTTGAAGTTTGAAGCTTGAACGGTACTCATAGAAAATCACGGAGTACGACTTGTCATGCGACTTTTCAGCCCCAAATTGCAGGACAAATTGCACAAGTGTGAAAGCGGCATAAATCAAGCTACAATGTAGCTCTAAAACCTTTCTGAACTTCAAGCGACTTGGAGTGAAGATGTGAACCAACTCCTTAGAGATGCATTGAATTTGCCTCCTTCAGCATTTTGGAGCTTCAAGCTACAAAACGCTTTAGGTGTGAATGGGGCCTGGAAATCGCATCAAAATCAGATGGCAGCAGTGTGAACCGAGCCTCACTCTGGGCTGCAATGACCTGCGGAGTATAGGGAGAAAATGCTTTTTATTTAGTTATTATCTGTTTGTAGAAATAGAACACAATTGGCACAGAAGTTAGAACGGTGATACATTGTATCACTCCAGAACTTTGTCTTCCTCAGTCTGATTATTACATAATAACCTTTTTTTCTCTTATTTTTCTTCCCAGGAAGCAATGGAGAGTCTCTGCCAGAATCGCTGCCTTCTGCCCCGGGCACCCTCCCCCATTTCCAGATGGAGCCTGAAGATGCCTACATCATCAAAAGCAATCCCATCATTCTACGCTGCCGGGCTTTGCCTGCCATCCAGATCTTCTTTAAATGTAACGGAGAATGGGTGCATCAGAACGACCACTGGTTCGAGGAGAGCGTCGATGAAAGCACAGGTAAGTCTAGAGGACTGGAGTAGGGCCTGGAAGATGGTTTCAAAATGTTCTTTTAACACCAAAACCCTGGAAGCCGTGTATGAAGTTCTTTTCAGGTGGTGCCGGGTCCCCGCTCGGATCTCTCATGGGGGAGTAGTGATAGACGCTTTCGTAACTGTGGACAAAGGGGAGATGTCTGCATACCTGGTGGTCCTAGAAAGAATAAGGAACTAGAAGTGGACTTTGCTGGCACATCATGACTGACACCATTGTCATAAAAACATGGTGGTCCTGTCCAAGGCTGGTGGAGTTCTGGTCCAGGGTTTTCTGCCTGCTCCAGACCCTCTTCCATAAAACGGTCTGCAGGGACACAAAGTTGGCTTTACTACACTGCCCGATTCCCGGCCTATACGCGCCCCAGCAGAAGCTGGCTACTTATCTTTTTATTTCTGCTAAGTGGACCATAGCGTAGGCCTGTAAGACGCCGCGCATTGCCATTTAGGGGGTGAAGTCATGTATGACTGCTCTGATGCTCGGTAATTTGGGGGGGGGCAAACCAATGCGCCCCCCCTTCCCGTTCCCCTCCCCCTGACGGACGTAAGGACGGCTGGCCAGCAGGCAGGCAAAACAACACACCATATCCACCCCCCCCCCCCCGAAAAGCTGGCCAGCCGGCCTCCTTACCTCCTCCTTTCCGAGCCGGGGAGTGGTGGATGGCTGTGCCGGTGTGCTCCTCCTCCAGCTGTGTGTCTCCACCCTCTTTCTGGCCAGTGGCCAGTAAGATGGCTTCTCCTTTTGGCCAATTGGGAAAGGGGTCTCACAACCCTCTTCCTGATTGGCTGGGAGGAGAATCAGTGTGACAATAGTTAATATTTATTTGCTATTGCCATACAAATGGGTGGGCTCAGGGCGCAGTGCCCACCCTTTTTTGAAGCCTATTAGAGCCTCTGGCTCTAATCAGGTGCTGCAAAAAAAAAAAAATCCCCTATTGGAATCCATGCGCCCAGCACCCTGCATGTAGATTAGGGGGCCAGATGCATGGGGGGGGTGACGCCCCTAATGGACGGGCTGCCACTGATGAGCAGATGTCTAGCATCCTGAATGATTCACATTCTAAATTCCTCAGTCTGGGAACTGTGGATTTCCCGAGCGTTTCCTTCACTTCACCTGGCTTGTTGGGGCCTTCACTGACTGCTCCGGACAGCGTCACCTTTCACCTTTCTACTTCCCTTTCTAGACTCCGCCTTTTTCCAGCTCCCTTCTACTTTCTTTCTGGTCCTTCCTTTCTCGTTCCCCTTTCTTCTTACTCTTACAGATGCCTCTGGGGTCGGTCTCAGGACTTGGACCACCCCTGGGATGACTGTGAGTAGGCTGTGGTGCGCAGCCTCTTCCCTCCCCCCCCCACTTTTCTTCCCCCCCCCCTTTTTTTTCATTTTACATTAAGAATTCTCCAGTATCCTCTTGATTACATGAAGGTTTTCAATGGCGGGTGTTTTTTGGATTCCTTTGTAATACCGGACCATTCTACAGCCCCTGTGTGAGCGATTTATATGCTCACTCTTCATCTTTTATGTTGTGTTATAAAACCAATAAGTACATGGAAACAGAATGCACAGGTAAGGAGGACGCTCCCATGACCGGGGAAGTCGGTATCTGGTAGATTACATGGCGGGCACTTCTCTTATTTGGAGAAGACTCTCTGAGTTTCTCTTTGCTGTCTGTGCCTCCATTGGAAGACCCATCTTCACTCCTTGTCATAGTGAGAGCTGGGGGGGGGGGGCAGTGAAGGGGGGCACACAAGAAGGGGGGCGGGATCAGAAGCAGGCAGAACAGGGAGAGGGATCGGTGTCAGAGAAGTAAATACAGGAATGATGCCCTGTGTCTGTGTCTCTCCCAGCAGCAGCTGAAAGCCAGTTTCTCCCCCCTCCTGCCAGCTTTCAGCTGCTGCAGGGAGAGACACAGACACAGGGCATCATTCCTGTATTTACTTCTCTGACACCGATCCCCCTCCCTATTCTGCCTGCTTCTGATTCCCCTCCTCTTCTTGTGTGCCCCCTTCACTGCACAGGGCTTCCTTCTGTAATTGCCCCTCCGCCCAACTGCACTGATTCCCCGTGCTGTTGGGGACCCCTTGTGTGCCCGGGCCCCCTACAGGAGGACTGGTGACCCCCCCCCCTTATCAGCGGCCCTATATGGATGCAATGGGAGGTATGGAGGTATGGCAGGTATGGAGGTATAGGAGGTATGGCAGGTATGGAGGTATGGCAGGTATGGAGGTACAGGAGGTATGGAGGTATGGGAGGTATGGGGGCAATGGGAGGTATGGGAGGTATAGGAGGTATAGAGGTATGTCAGTTATGGTGGTATGGAGGCAATGGGAGGTATGGTGGTAAGGCAGGTATAGGTATGGAGGTATGGAGGTATAGAAGGTATGGAAGTACAGGAGGTATGGAGGTACAGGAGGTATGGAGGCAATGGGAGGTATGGAGGCAATGGGAGGTATGGAGGTATGGAGGCAATGGGAGGTATGGAGGCAATGGGAGGTATGGAGGTAATGTGAGGTATGGAGGTACGGCAGGTATGGAGGCAATGGGAGGTATGGAGGCAATGGGAGGTATGGAGGTATGGCAGGTATGGAGGTATGGCAGGTATGGAGGTATGGGAGGTATTGAGGCAATGGGAGGTATGGAGGTAATGTGAGGTATGGAGGTACGGCAGATATGGAGGCAATGGGAGGTATGGAGGCAATGGGAGGTATGGAGGTATGGCAGGTATGGAGGCATGGAGGTACGGGAGGTATGGAGGCAATGGGAGGTATGGAGGTACATACAGGTTTTGATGTGGTGCCATTTTGGAAAAGGATCTCAGTCGAGCCCGTTCACACAGCTCTGGGGGCGGCTGCGGTCCGCATTCCAAAAGGGGTCGGTGCGTCTTTGGTTCCGATTCAAGTGTGAATTCAGGCAAAAAAAAAGATCTGACTCGCACCTGAATCGGTGAACCGCACCGGACGCCATGCTGTAAACTGCGGCTGCAGCTAGTGTGAACCCGGCCTATCAGGCCTATTTATTTATTATTTATTTATTTAAACATTTATTGTTTATAAGATAAAATCTGTATTTTTTGCTAGAAAATGACTCAGAACCCCCAAACATTATATATATATATATATATATTATTTTAGCAGAGACCCTAGAGAATAAAATGGAGATCGTTGCAGTACTTTGTCACATTGTATTTGCACAACGGTCTTACAAATGCAATTTTTTGGGAAAAAATACACTTTTTTTTAATAAAAAAAATAAGAAAACAGTAAAGTTAAACCATTTTTTTTCTATAATATGAAAGATGAGTAAATAGACACCCAACATGTAAGGCTTCAAAATTGCGCACACTGCTGGAATGACGACAAACATTGGTACTTCAAAATCCCCATAGGCGACAGTTTAAAAACTTCTACAGGTCACCAGCTTAGAGTTACAGAGGAGGTCGGGGGATGGAATTATTTCTCTCACTCTAACGATCGCGGCGATACCTCACATGTGTGGTTTGAACACCGTTTACATAAGTGGGCGTGACTTGCGTATGCGTTCGCTGTCTGTTTGTTATATAATGCGTCCTGTGAGAAGAGACGGGAAATGTTTAATTCTGAGGGCGTCGTCCGTTTCCCTATCCCAGGAATAGTGCGTCGGACGATGTACGCCGTTACTTAGGAGAACGCAGGTTGCGCCGCGCTGTGTGGTTAACAACCTCCAGCGGGTGATTGGCGGGGAACGCGTCACTCGCCTGCCAGGGAAATAAATTCAATTAAACAAAAAGTGACGTCCGAGCTTTGTTCAGCCGTCTGCGGGAGTGACAGGAGAACATCCTTCTGACAGCGCTGATTAACGAGGAGGAAAGTTTCCCACCACAGCAGAAAGTTTCCACCTGTCATAGATCACCTTCTGCCTTATTTATAAGGAGATCAGAATGATGAGACGCAGGGAGGTGTGACAGCGGGACTCCGAGGATCGAGGGGGGGAGGGGGTCCGGGTCACATGAAATCATTGCAGAGAATTAACGAGAAATTACAAACTACGAAGAAGGATCAGAAATCCGAGATTTCCTTCTTATGATTTCTATTATCCCTGCGTCCATCCCCCACAGACCCCCCCCCCCCCCCCACAGGGTGAACAGGAGGGGGCGGGCCTCCAATATCAGAAGTAGACGCGTGCGCTTCGTTTCATTACAAATTGAAATTCAGACACATTTTTTTCTTCGTTATTCAGAAATTCGGATGTATCCATTTTTTTTAATTACAATAGTAACGAGTTTAAACAAATCCGAAATAATAAAAAATAAACGTCGGACGGAATTTGAATCGCCTTGAATCAAATTTGAATGTTTTTTTAGAATAAAATTAAATTTTTTTTTCAAATCGAATTCGAATTTCTGCAGAGAATAAAATAAAGAAATAGAATGGAATATATTAGAATAGAAAAGAAAAGAATAGAAGATTAAGGGAGTAAAAGAGAACAGAATACTTAAAAAAACAAAAACAAAAAAAAAACCAATGGAATAGAAAATAAAGGGAAATAATATAAAATAAAAGAATAGAATAAAAAAAGAATAGCGTAAAACATAAAAAAAAAAAAAAAAAATAGAATAGAAAATAAAGGGATATAACAAAATAAAAGAATAGAAAAAAAAAAGAATAGCGTAAAACATAAAAAAAAAAAAATAGTATAGAAAATAAAGGGATACAGTATAATATAAAATAAGAGAATAGAATATAAAAAGAATAGCGTAAAACATAAAAAAAAAATAGAATTGAAAATAAAGGGTTATAATATAAAATAAAAGAATAGAATAAAAAAAGAATAGCGTAAAACATTAAAAAATAAATAGTATAGAAAATAAAGGGATATAATATAAAATAAGAGAATAGAATAAAAAAAGAATAGCGTAAAACATAAAAAAACTAATAGAAAATAAAGGGTTATAATATAAAATAAAAGAATAGAATAAAAAATAATAGCGTAAAACATAAAAAAATTGAATAAAAAAAATTGAATCAAATACGAACAGCTTTAGAATCAAATTACATTTTTTTCAAATCGAATTCGAATTTCTGCAGAGAATAAAATAGAAAATAAAGGAATACAATGGAAGATATTAGAATGGAAAGGAAAAGAATAGAAGATTAAGAAAGTAAAAGAGAACAGAATACAAAATAAAAGAAAATAATTGAGTAGAAAATAAAGGGATATGATATAAAATAAAAGAATGAAAAAGAATAGCGTAAAACATAAAAAAAAAAATAGAATAGAAAATAAAGGGGTATTATATAAAATAATAGAATAGAATAAAACAGTATGACATAAAACATAAAAAAAAAAAAATAGAATAGAAAATAAAAGAACGGAATAAAATAAAAAAGAAAATAAAGGAATAGAAAAAAATAGAATAATAGAAAAAAAAAAAAAAACACAACAGAATAAAATAGAAAGAATATAACCATCTTCTGAATATTGAATAGAATACATTTGCATTTGAATAGAAAAGAAGAGAATAGAATAAAAAATAAAATAGAAAAGAATGAAATATAAAAAAAACAATAGAATAGAAAGAATATAACAAAATAACCATTTTCCGAAATTCTAATTTTGAAAAGAATACATTTGAATTCACATAGAATAGAAAAGAATAGAAAAGAATAGAAAATAAAAGAATATAATAGAAAAGTATAGAATAGAATAGATAAAAACATTCGATCAGAATGGAATAGAAATAAATAAAATATAACCATTTTCCAAAATTTGAATTTCAAATAGAATAAATTTGATTTTAAATGGAATTTGAAATAATTATTTTCTATTGTAAACTGATTAAAGTTTTCTTGAACTCGGTCACATTTTTTTCGTCTAATCAGAAGAATGCGTTGATTTAGTACAGAAAATGGATTTTGTTACAATGTATCATACAGGAGATTCCGGTGTACAGACTTTCCCAAGATGGCCACAGACAGGGTTAGAAATCAGGGGGCGCAGTACAGCCTACCAGACAAGGGGTCCCCACCCTGACAGGGCCAAGGTCTGAGCCTGAGCACCCCTCCCCCAGCCAGTGGAGAAGATGGAGGCAGCATGCACGGTGCGCTGTGGGGAGATTTGGGGTTGGTAAAATTGCACTAGCAGGGGTAGGATATAATGTACAGAGAAGAGGGTGAAATGTAGGGAACATAGAGTGCAGGTGTCTGGAGTATGTAATATACAGAGTGCAGGAATCAGGGGTATAAAATGCACTAAATGCAGGTGTCAGAAATATGTACAGAGTGTAGAGTTCAGGAGTGTGTACCACACAGTGTGCAGGGGTCAGGAGTAAGTACTACACAGTGTGCAGGGGTCAGGAGCGGGAATTCATAGAGTGCTGGGGTCAGGAGCGGGAATTCATAGAGTGCTGGGGTCAGGAGCGGGAATTCATAGAGTGCATGGGTCAGGAGCGGGAATTCATAGAGTGCTGGGGTCAGGAGCGGGTAATCCATAGAGTGCAAGGGTCAAGAGTGGGTAATCCATAGAGTGCAGGGGTCAGGAGTGGGTAATCCATAGAGTGCAGGGGTCAGGAGTGGGTAATCCATAGAGTGCAGGGGTCAGGATTGGGTAATCCATAGAGTGCAGGGGTCAAGAGTGGGTAATCCATAGAGTGCAAGGGTCAGGAGTGGGTAATCCATAGAGTGCAGGGGTCAGGAGTGGGTAATTCATAGAGTGCAGGGGTCAGGAGTGGGTAATTCATAGAGTGCAGGGGTCAGGAGTGGGTAATTCATAGAGTGCAGGGATCAGGAGTGGGTAATCCATAGAGTGCAGGGGTCAGGAGTGGGTAATTCATAGAGTGCAGGGTTCAGGAGCGGGTAATCCATAGAGTGCAGGGGTCAGGAGCGGGTAATCCATAGAGTGCAGGGGTCGGGAGCGGGTAATTCATAGAGTGCAGGGGTCAGGAGTGGGTAATTCATAGAGTGCAGGGGTCAGGAGTGGGTAATCCATAGAGTGCAGGGGTCAGGAGCGGGTAATTCATAGAGTGCAGGGGTCAGGAGCGGGTAATCCATAGAGTGCAGGGGTCAGGAGCGGGTAATCCATAGAGTGCAGGGGTCAGGATTGGGTAATCCATAGAGTGCAGGGGTCAGGATTGGGTAATCCATAGAGTACAGGGGTCAGGAGCGGGTAATCCATAGTGTGCAGGGGTCAGGAGTGGGTAATCCATAGGGTGCAGGGGTCAGGAGTGGGTAATTCATAGAGTGCAGGGGTCAGGAGTGGGTAATCCATAGAGTGCAGGGGTCAGGAGCGGATAATTCATAGAGTGCAGGGGTCAGGAGCGGGTAATCCATAGAGTGCAGGGGTCAGGAGCGGGTAATTCATAGAGTGCAGGGGTCAGGAGTGGGTAATTCATAGAGTGCAGGGGTCAGGAGTGGGTAATCCATAGAGTACAGGGGTCAGGATTGGGTAATCCATAGAGTGCAGGGGTCAGGAGTGGGTAATCCATAGAGTGCAGGGGTCAGGAGTGGTTAATCCATAGAATACAGGGGTCAGGAGCGGGTAATCCATAGAGTGCAGGGGTCAGGAGTGGGTAATTCATAGAGTGCAGGGGACCGGAGTGTGTATTTTACATAGTTCAGGGGTTCAAAGTAGTTAATGTTCAGAGACAGGGGTAATGAGTGAGTAATGTACATAATGCAAGGGGTCAGAATTTGTGTACTTAGAGTGCAGGGATCAAAACTGGGTATTGTACAGAGTGCAGGGGTCAGGAGATGGTAATGAACATACTTTTGGGGTCAGGAGTGGGAAACACTTTGGGTGCAAGGGTCAGATGTGAGTAATGTACATAGTTCAGGGATCAGGAGTGGGTAATGTACATAGTTCAGGGTTCAGGAGTGGGTATTGTACATAGTTCAGGGATCAGGAGTGGGTAATGTACATAGTTCAGGGTTCAGGAGTGGGTAATGTACATAGTTCAGGGGTCAGGAGTGGGTAATGTACATAGTTCAAGGGTCAGGAGTGGCTAATGTACATAGTTCAGGGGTCAGGAGTGGGTATTGTACATGGTTCAGGGGTCAGGAGTGGGTAATGTACATGGTTCAGGGGTCAGGAGTGGGTAATGTACATAGTTCGGGGGTCAGGAGTGGGTAATGTACATGGTTCAGGGGTCAGGAGTGGGTAATGTACATAGTTTGGGGGGTCAGGAGTGGGTAATGTACATGGTTCAGGGGTCAGGAGTGGGTAATGTACATAGTTCAGGGGGTCAGGAGTGGGTAATGTACATAGTTCAGGGGTCAGGAGTGGGTATTGTACATGGTTCAGGGGTCAAGAGTGGGTAATGTACATAGTTCGGGGGTCAGGAGATGGTAATGTACATAGTTCAGGGGTCAGGAGTGGGTAATGTACATAGATCAGGGGTCAGGAGTGGGTAATGTACATAGTTGGGAGGTCAGGAGTGGGTAATGTACATAGTTCAAGTGTCAGGTGTGGGTAATGTACATGGTTCAGGGGTCAGTAGTGGGTAAAATGCATAGGTCGGGGGGGGGGGGAGTGGGTAATGTACATAGTTCAGGGGTCAGTAGTGGGTAATGTACATAGTTCAGGGGTCAGGAGGGGGGTAATGTACATAGTTGGGGGGGTCAGGAGTGGGTAATGTACATAGTTTGGGGGTCAGGAGTGGGTAATGTACATAGTTCAGGGGTCAGGCGTGGGTAATGTACATGGTTCAGGGGTCAGGAGTGGGTAATGTACATAGTTGGGGGGTCAGGAGTGGGTAATGTACATAGTTCAGGGGTCAGGCGTGGGTAATGTACATAGTTCAGGGGTCAGGAGTGGGTAATGTACATAGTTCAGGGGTCAGGAGTGGGTAATGTACATAGTTCAGGGGTCAGGAGTGGGTAATGTACATAGTTGGGGGGTCAGGAGTGGTCCAGGGGTCAGGGGTGGGTATTGTACATGGTTAAGGGGTCAGGAGGGGGTAATGTACATAGTTCAGGGGTCAGGAGTGGGTAATGTACATAGTTCGGGGATCAGGAGTGGGTAATGTACATAGTTCAGGGGTCAGGAGTGGGTAATGTACATAGTTCAGGGGTCAGGAGGGGGTAATGTACATAGTTCAGGGGTCAGGAGTGGGTAATGTACATTGTTTGGGGGTCAGGAGTGGGTAATGTACATAGTTGGGGGGTCAGGAGTGGGTAATGTACATAGTTCAGGGGTCAGGAGTGGGTAATGTACATTGTTTGGGGGTCAGGAGTGGGTAATGTACATGGTTCAGGGGTCAGGAGTGGGTAATGTACATAGTTGGGGGGTCAGGAGTGGGTAATGTACATAGTTCAGGGGTCAGGAGTGGGTAATGTACATAGTTTTGGGGTCAGGAGTGGGTAATGTACATAGTTGGGGGGTCAGGAGTGGGTAATGTACATAGTTTGGGGGTCAGGAGTGGGTAATGTACATAGTTGGGGGGGTCAGGAGTGGGTAATGTACATAGTTTGGGGGTCAGGAGGGGGTAATGTACATAGTTTTGGGGTCAGGAGTGGGTAATGTACATAGTTGGGGGGTCAGGAGTGGGTAATGTACATAGTTTGGGGGTCAGGAGTGGGTAATGTACATAGTTGGGGGGGTCAGGAGTGGGTAATGTACATAGTTCAGGGGTCAGGAGGGGGGTAATGTACATAGTTCAGGGGTCAGGAGGGGGGTAATGTACATAGTTCAGGGGTCAGGAGTGGGTAATGTACATAGTTCAGGGGTCAGCAGTGAGAATCATACAGGCTGCAGATGGGGGGAATGCACACGCCATGGCAGCAATGCTTTACATCTGTCCAGTCACGTTCAGCCGTCGAATGCGACCCGGTCCACTGAATGGCTCCGCCCCCCCCCTCCATGTACAATGCACACCATTTCAGCTTATTTAGGGAATAAATCTGTCAGTGACCCCCCCCCCCAGGGTGTATAAGCTTTATATTTCAGCAGAAATCCCCCCCCCCCCCCAAAAAAAAAATAAAGAAAAATAAAAAAATTGGGCACTAATCTGCATGATTACCCCCTAGAGAAAAATTCTCCCTCCTCCACGTACAAATTCACCCCCCTGCCGAAATCCCCCCTCCCAGCACAAATCTCTGCCCCCTCCATCCCCCCAACACAAATGCCCAGCCCCCAAAAAATCCCCCCTCCTAGCACAAATACTTCACACCTCAAATTTCCCTCCCAAGTACACATTCTCTCCCCCCCCCCTACTTCAAATCACCCTCCTAGCACAAATATACCCCCTATCCCCCTCCTAGCACAAACAACCACCAACCATCTCTACTAGCACAAATCCCCCCCCCCCCAAAAAAAAAATCTCGCCCCCTTTACCATACCACCTGCTCTAGCATAAACCCACAAATCGACCCTCATATTACAAATCCTCTTCCCCCCTCCCAACACAAGTCTCCCTAAATCACCACTCCTAGCACACCCCCCACATTTCGCCTACTAGAACAATTCTTACCCCTTGCTGCCCCCAAATTTCTCCTCCCAGCACAAATCTCCTTCCTCCTCAATCTTTTCGCGGTGCCCCCCCCCCACCTTACATAATACCGCAGTGCCCAGGGCAACCGCCCCTCCTGCCTACCCCGTGTCCCGGCCTGGATTTCAGCAGGAGGAGGATAGGAGGGGTGGCGGGGGCGGCATATAGAACCAATCTTCTCTGCTTTCCTCCTGCAGCCAATAAAAGGGAGGAGGGGATTGGTTCCTTTATATGCTGCCCCCCATCGCCCCCTGTACATACGCCCCTGGGTGGTTTAGAAGGTTGGGGGGGGGGGAGGTGATCAATTATTCAGGTTTGAAGCCCAAGTCCAATAATGATTTTTTACCCCCAGTATAGGCCGGTGATGGAGGAGTTTCTTCCCCCACATCCTTCTCCTCCCTCTCTTCATAAAACTAGACACTTGGGTGACCCGATATTTATTTCTGTATTTGACCTAAAAGTCCTTCCTGGAAGGTCTGACTGTGCTGAACAGAGACTGAACAGAGACTGAACAGAGACTGAACAGAGACTGGACAGAGACTGGACAGGGACTGAACAGAGACTGAACAGAGACTGAACAGAGACTGGACAGGGACTGAACAGAGACTGAACAGAGACTGAACAGAGACTGGACAGGGACTGGACCGGGACTTTCAGATAGAATTTCTGACAGATGTTAGAATTGCCAAATTGCCATTGTAGCGCTGCCCCTGTAGGAGGCGCTGTAGATTTAACAGGTTCTTTACCAACACAGTGCAGAGGCAGCCAGGCACACAGCAACGGTTCCTTCACTCCGGCCCAGTAAACAGGAGAGGTCGTATTTTCTTCAGCTTGTAGAAATGGTACCAGGAGGGGGTTCAGGGTGATGTTGGAAACTCCAAATGTCAGGTATTGTTGGCAGAGGACTCGTCTAACTCAGTAGCACAAGCACAGGTAGACTGGGACAGTTCACGGCTGGGGACCATGAAGTAGCTTTAGCACAGGTGAAGGTAAACTGAAACAGTCAACAGGTTCACGGCTGGGGACCATGAAGTAACTTTGACCTGGGTAAAGGCAGACTGGAACAGTCCACTGGTTCATGGATGGGGACCATGAAGTCACTTTGAAACAGGTAAAGGCAGACTGAAACAGTCCACAGGTTCACGGCTGGGGACCATCAGGTAGCTTTAGCACAGGTGAAGGTAAACTGAAACAGTCAACAGGTTCACGGCTGGGGACCATGAAGTAACTTTGACACAATTAAAGGCAGACTGAAACAGTCCACAGGTTCACGGCAGGGGACCATCAAGTAGCTTTAGCACAGGTGAAGGTAGACTGAAACAGTCCACAGGTTCATGGCTGGGGACCATGAAGTAACGTTAGCACAGGTAAAGGCAGACTGGAACAGTCTACAGTTTCATGGTTGGGGACCATCAAGTAGCTTTAGCACAGATAAAGGTAAACTGGAACAGTCCACAGGTTCATGGTTGGGGACCATGAAGTAACTTTGACACAGGTAAAGGCAGACTGAAACAGTCCACAGGTTCATGGCTGGGGACCATAAAGTAACTTTGACACAGGTAAAGGCAGACTGAAATAGTCCAGAGGTTCATGGCTGGGGACCATAAAGTAGCTTTAGCACAGGTAAAGGTAGACGGAACAGTCCACATGTTCATGCCTAGGGGTTTATAAAGAAACTTTGACACAGGTAAAGGCAAACGGCATCCAACATGGAGAATAGCAATCAGCATGCGTGCTGACACCCCTACACGTTTCGTCATAAACTGTCGTCATCCAGGGGACTCCCTGCCTGTTGTGGTCGGCGTCACTCCATAGATAAGTGATGTCGAACCTATGGCACGCGTGCCGAAGCTGCCGCCGCTGATGCCTGGCCTCTCTAATCCTCCCTCCCCCCGCACGGCAGTGGCACTATGACAAGGGGGGAAGCGAGCGCGGACTGTCAGTGTATTTCCCCGCTCGCCTCCCTTCTGTCAAGCAGCCCTGGACAGAGACAGAGCGGCACTTACAGAGATCGCCGCCCGCTCTGATTCCTCCTGCCTCCCCATTGGCTGCAGCCAAGCACCAATGAGGAGGTTGACAAGTGCACCATGGGACATTTAGTCCCGGAAGACTATGGGGAGAGAAAGAGAGAGATCAAGAGCGTGAGAAAGACTGGAGCAGCACACTGTGAGCCAGGGGACAGAGAGGCTGTGAGGATACCCCCCCTGCAGTGCCAGTTGCGGGCCTTGCCAAGGGCAACCGAGAGTGGGTGGACATCTGTTCGGAGGAAGTGTTGCTGTGTCCCTGGGATTGCTGAGAGGCCCTTGTGGCCATTTTCTGTGGCTGTTAATAAATTGCATTGTCAAGAGTGGGGAACAACACTAGAAATGGAGAGGCTGCGCACCCCAAATTATACTAGAAAAAGAGGGTACCAGGGTACCAACCCGCAGGGGTTTTAAGGCAGCAAAATTGAAACAAGTATATTGTAGGAACTACAACGTATTCTTTAAAAAATATTTCTTTATTAACAAATAGCCAAGTATGAAGACCATGGATAGGACATTAACCACTTAAGCCCCGGAAGATTTTACCCCCTTCCTGACCAGGGCCTATTTTGTGATTCGGCACTGCGTGAATTTAACGGACAATTGCGCGGTCGTGTGACGCTGTACCTAAACGAATTTGGCGTCCTTTTTTTCCCACAAACAGAGCTTTCTTTTGGTGGTATTTGATCACCTGTGCGATTTTTTGATCATGCGCTATAAACAAAAAAAAGAGCGTCAATTTTGCAAAAATAACAATATTTTTCACATTTTTTTATATGAAATTCCCCCCCCCAAAAAAGTAAAAATCTAATTTTTTTAACATTTTGGGCCAATTTGTTTTATGCTACATATGCTTGGTAAAAAAAAATCGCAAAAAGCGTATTTTGATTGGTTTGTGCAAAAGTTATCACGTTTACTAACAAAGGGAAAGATTTCTGTCATTTTTGTTGTTTTTTTTTAACGCATAATGGCAGCGATCTGCGATTTTGTTTGCGGTACTGCGACATTGCGGCGGATAGATCGGACCCTTGACTGACATTTTTGACACTTTTGGGGGTACCAGTGACATTTCTACAGTAATCAGTGCTAAAAATATGCACTGTCACTGTAAAATTACACTGGCAGTGAAGGGGTTAACTTTTTTTGAGAGGGAGGGGTTATGTGTATCCCTAGGGGCGTGATTCTAACTGTGATTGGCTGTGGCTTGAGGGGTAGGAACAGTGATCAACGGTCCTACATTGTAGAACCGTATGATCACCATTCCTACACAGGGGAGAATGACAGGCAGCTTTGTTTACATTAGTCGCCTGCCTTTCTCCCTCTCCACCTGACGATCGCGAGTGACCGGCGAACATTGGGTCCGCCGGTCACACGCGTGGGGGGGGGTCCATGACCACGCGGGAGCGGGAGCACGCCTCCGGTGGCGCTCACTCGCTCCCTAGACCCTCACAGGCTAGCGATGTATCGCTACGTCGCTCTGCCTGTGAGGGGGCTGACCGCCGTCGTAAATAGTCGTGCGGCAGTCGGCAAGTGGTTAAAACATCCCCACAGAGGGTAAAAAGGGTATATTATGAGCTCTGGTTTACAGAAATTGACAACAGTTACAAAATAACAATCGCACAAATGATCATCACATGTAGAAGGAAAACTTTGACGTGTTTCGACCTGAGAAAGGTCTTCTTCAGGGGGTCTGTGACGTCAGATTGGCGAAGTCAATCAAGGACCAGAGATCAAATAGGTGGCTACGGCATCCTCTGGAGACATGGAGGTATGGGGTTCACTCACTGCAGGTGGCAGGAAAAATGATGATGATCATCCTACATCTATGGGGACCCTCTGTGTCCATTGGCTATGCCGCCGGTATATGACCCAAGGAAGCAGACGGTTTTCTTTTCTAATATTTATCAGTAAAGCAAATCATTTCATGTTCCCGGCGTAGAGCGGCCCTGTTTACTCCTCAGATATCGTCAGACAAACCGCCGTCCGAGGTCAGAGAAGCTAACAATCTCATTATAGTTTCCATATCTCTGGAAGTGACCCTTTCTATGCAGCCTATGCCGGGGCAGATGGTTAAATAAAGTTGGCAAACCAAAGTTATCACCGACTCACCTTGAACATTTCCTCAAGGTCAGAACAGTCAGATGTTCTTCATCCCTTCATTTCTAATTTGTATATAGAGAAATGATGGCCTCTGTAGACCACAATGAGTTAATTGAGCTCCATTTATTTTCGAGGGATTTGTAATTATTCGGCACACCGGAGTTCTCCTCTCCGGTCCTCGCTCTCGCTCGGCATAATTCCTCGGCGTTCCGTTTCACCATGCGCTCGCTGTTGCGGAGTTGCTTAGCAATCGTGTGACTAACATCATCAAAGAAGATCCAGCAACTTTATCGAGGCTTTTCATCTCCTCTTCCCAGATTACAGATAAGAAAATATACAGAGGGGTTATATCTACAGAATCCGCGCTTCCCCCTCGCCGTTCCGCCACATTAAATAATAATGACAACAATCCTAAAAATACAGGACGTGTCTGACCGTCTCCGAGACCGCCATGTGCAGAGAAGACATTCATGGAGGTGGGGGGGTTAGAGTTTAATGGAACCTCACAAAGTTTGACATCACCGGGAAGATTTGTATGATGGGGGAAATGTTACAAATCCACCAAGAGATACAATATAATTATACCAAAATTATCTGAGAACGTGATTTCATTCATTTTTAATGTTCAAAGCAAACTCCCCCATCCATCCATCCTTCCATGTCTCCATCCATCCTTCCATGTCTCCATCCATCCATCCTTCCATGTCTCCATCCATGTCTCTATTCATCCATCCATGTCTCCATCCATCCATCTATGTCTCTATCCATCCATGTCTCCATCCATCCATCTATGTCTCTATCCATCCATGTCTCTATCCATCCATCCATGTCTCTATTCATTCATCCATATGTCCATCCATCCATCCATCCATCCATCCATCCATCCATCCATCCATATCTCTATTCATCTATCCATGTCTCCATCCATCCATGTCTCTATCCATCTTTGTCTCCATCCCTATCTCCATACATCCATGTCTCCATACATCCATGTCTCTGTCCATCCAATAATTTCTCCATTCATGTCTCCATCCATCCATCCATCTATGTCTATCCATCCATCCATTAATGTCTCCATTCATCCTTTCATGTCTCCACCCATCCATCCATCCTTCCACTCCCTCATCCATTCATGTTTCCATCCACCCATTCATGTTTCCAAACATCCATCCATGTCTCCATCCATCTCTCCATCCATCCATCCATCCATCCGTCCTTCACTCCCCCATTGATCCATGTCCACTCTCCATACATCCATTTATGTCTCCAACCATCCATCCATGTCTCCATCCATCTTTCCATGTCTCCATCCACTCCCCCATCGATCCATGCTTCCATCCATCCCATCATGTCTCTATCCATCCATATCTCCATCCACCCATCCTTCCACTCCCCCATTGATCCATGTCTCCATCCATCCATCCATCCATCCATGTCTCCATCCATTCATCTTTCCACTCCCCCATTGATCCATGTCTTTATCCATTGATTCATGTCTCCAACCATCCATCCATGTCTCCAACCATCCATCCATGTATCCATCCATCCTTCCACTCTCCCATCAATTTATGTCTCCAACCATCCATCCAATGCACTTTGGAGAGATGTTCTCTTCACGGATGAATCCCAGTTTTCACTGTACAGGGCAGATGGCGGTGGGGTTATGGTATGGGCAGGTGTACGTTGTGGATGGAGTGGCCCATGGTGGCGGTGAGGTTAGGGTTTTAGCAGGGGTATGTTGTGGATGGGGTGGCCCATGGTGGCGGTGGGGTTATGGTATGGACAGGCGTACGTTGTGGATGGATTGGCCCATGTTGGCGGTGGGGATATGGTATAGGCAGGCGTATGTTGTGGATGGAGTGGCTCATGGTGGCGGTGGGGTTGTGGTATGAGCAGGTGTACGTTGTGGATGGATTGGCCCATGTTGGCGGTGGGGATATGGTATGGGCAGGCGTATGTTGTGGATGGAGTGGCTCATGGTGGCGGTGGGGTTGTGGTATGAGCAGGTGTACGTTGTGGATGGAGTGGCCCATGGTGGCGGTGGGGTTATGGTATGGGCATGCGTACGTTGTGGATGGACTGGCCCATGGTAGCGGTGGGGTTGTGGTATGAGCAGGTGTACGTTGTGGATGGAGTGGCCCATGGTGGCGGTGAGGTTAGGGTTTTAGCAGGGGTATGTTGTGGATGGGGTGGCCCATGGTGGCGGTGGGGTTATGGTATGGGCAGGCGTACGTTGTGGATGGAGTGGCCCATGGTGGCGGTGGGGTTATGGTATGGGCAGGCGTACGTTGTGGATGGAGTGGCCCATGGTGGCGGGTTATGGTATGGGCAGGCATATGTTGTGGATGGAGTGGCCCATGGTGGCGGTGGGGTTATGGTATGGGCAGGCGTACATTGTGGATGGAGTGGCCCATGGTGGCGGTGGGGTTAGGGTATGGGCAGGCGTACATTGTGGATGGAGTGGCCCATGGTGGCGGTGGGGTTATGGTATGGGCAGGCGTACATTGTGGATGGAGTGGCCCATGGTGGCGGTGGGGTTAGGGTATGGGCAGGCGTACATTGTGGATGGAGTGGCCCATGGTGGCGGTGGGGTTATGGTATGGGCAGGCGTACGTTGTGGATGGAGTGGCCCATGGTGGCGGTAGGGTTATGGTATGGGCAGGCCTATGTTATGGACAAGGAACACATGTGCATTTTATTGATGGCATTTTGGATGCACAGAGATACGGTGATGAGATCCTGAGGCCCATTGTTGTGCCATTCATCCACGACCATCACCTCATGTTGCAGCATGATAATGCGCGGCCCCCATGGTGCAAGGATCTGTACACAATTCCTGGAAGCTGAAAACATCGCAGTTCTTGCATGGCCAGCATACTCACCGGACATGTCACTCATTGGGCATGTCTGGGATGCTCTGGATCAGCGTATAGGACAGCGTGTTCCAGGACCTGCCAATATCCAGCAACTTCGCACAGCCATTGAAGAGGAGTGGACCAACATTCCACAGGAACCAATCACCAACCTGATCAACTCTATGCCAAGGAGATGTGTTCACTGCGTGAGGCAAATGGTGGTCACACCAGATACTGACTGGTTTTCTGACCCCCCCAGACCCCCCAATACAGTAAAACTGCACATTTTAGAGCGGCCTTTTAATGTGACCAGCCTAAGGCACACCTGTGCAATAATCATGCTGTCCAATCAGCATCTTGATATGTCACACCTGTGAGGTGGACGGATTATCTCGGCAAAGGAGAAGTGATCACTAACACAGATTTACACAGATTTGTGAAGAATATTGGAGAGAAATCGGCCTTTTGTGTCCATAGAAAAAGTCTTAGATCTTTGAGTTCAGCTCATGAAAAATGGGGGCAAAAACAAAAGTGTTGTGTTTATAACTTTGTTTGGTGGAATATGATGGAATATGGAGGGAAGTAGCGGGGTGAGTGAAGCTGTCACACAATGGATCTCTCTATTATGATGGATGTCTCCGGCGCGGGGACACTGGGGAGCCTCACTTATTTCCCTAAATGCTCGCTGCTCCAGAGATGATGTAATAAAGGTGGAAATGTGGAATCCGATGACAGATTATTGTTGATTTCTCTTCGGTTTGTTTATTTCCTTCCTATGGACTCACCCCTCCCCCCCCCGTTGGTTCAGCCCGATTTATAACAAGCATTCTCCAGGGTGCAAACACATGGCCGGTGCCAGATCATTATTTCATAGAATTCTCGGTATCATTATTCCCGTAATACAAAGTATGCAAGTTTGCATCTATTTGGCTCAATCATTTCTTCTGTGAGTGGCGCACATTACATGCAGTCAATTTTCTTTGTATAATCCGCTGCTTTCTAATCTTCCCCCCGAGATCCCCCCCACCCCCCCCCCCCCCATCACTCCCAACCCATGGTTGTTGCTGCATTCATTTCCCTGACAAATAAGCTCACCTTCTGAACTTCCTGGAAAGCCATTTACATACATTGATAGAGAAGTCGGCCGTCCCCATCATACCTGCAATCAGGAAAGATTGTGACAAACGCTACAATTAACAATTTCACCTAAATCTCCATTTTACATATATGGCTGCTGTAACTCAATGACATAGTTAGTAATATAGAGACAAGCCCTTCTAATTCACCCTGCGTGTGTTACTGTCACTACCATATACCATATCCCTGTATATTGTGTTCACTAAGATGCCCATCCAAGAGTTTTTTGACACTCCCTGCTGACACCACCGACAGTGTAAGGGAGTTCCACATCCTTACCATTCATAATTTAAAGAACCCCCAATGCAGTTTAACCGCTTGCCGACCGCCGCACGACTATATACTGCGGCGGTCAGCCCCTCACAGGCAGAGTGACGTATCGGTACGTCACTAGCCTGGGAGGGTCTGGGGAGCGAGCGCGTGCCGCCAGCGGCGCGCTCCCGCTCCCGCGCGGTCACGGATCCCCCGGCGCGTGTGACCGGCGGACCCGATGTCCGCCGGCCACTCTGCGATCGGCGGGGGAGAGGGAGAAAGTCAGGCAGCTTGTGTAAACAAGCTGCCTGTCATTCTCCTCGGTGTAAAGACACTGATCACACGGATCTACTATGTAGATCCGTTGATCAGTGTCCTTACAGCTCAAGCCACAGCCAATCACAGTAGAAAGCACGCCCCTAGGGACACACACAGCCCCTCCCTCCCAAATAAAGTTAACCCCTTCACTACCAGTGTATTTTTACAGTAACAGTGCATATGTATAGCACTGATTACTGTAGAAATGTCACTGGTAACCCCAAAAGTGTCAAAAATGTCAGTCAAGGGTCCGATCTGTCCGCCCCAATGTCGCAGTACCGCAAAAACAATCGCAGATCGCCGCCATTACGCGTTAAAAAAAAAACAACAAAAATGACAAAAATCTTTCCCTTTGTTAGTAAACGCGATAACTTTTGCGCAAACCAATCAAAATACGCTTTTTGCAATTTTTTTTACCAAACATAGGTAGCATAAAACAAATTGGCCGAAAATGTTAAAAAATTTTGATTTTTACATTTTTTTTGGGGGGAATTTCATATAAAAAAATGTGAAAAATATTGCTATTTTTGCAAAATTGACGCTCTTTTTTTGTTTATAGCGCATGGTCAAAAAATCGCACAGGTGATCAAATACCACCAAAAGAAAGCTCTGTTTGTGGGAAAAAAAGGACACCAAATTCGTTTGGGTACAGCGTCGCACGACCGCGCAATTGTCCGTTAAAGTCACGCAGTGCCGAATCGCAAAATACCCCCTGGTCGTTTAGCAGCCAAATCCTCCGGAGCTTAAGTGGTTAAAGGGTGTCATTGAGTGGCCACGTGTCTCCTTACACTCTGTGAGACCGAATAGTTTCCTCCCTACGCTGGATCACCATTGAGATATTTGTATATAGCTATCATATCTCCTCTCATTGTCTCTTCTCCAGGGAGAATAAGTTTAATGCTTAAAGTTGATCCTCCATAACTGAGGTCCTCCATCCCCCATATCAGAAGTCCTCTATCCCCATAATTGAGATTCTCCATCCACCCATAACTGAGCTCTTCCATCCCCCATAACTGAGCTTCACGATTACCCATAACTGAGCCCCTCCATCCCCCATAACTGAGGTTCTCCATTCCCTGTAACTTCGGTCCTCCATAACTGAGCTGCTTCATCCCCCGTAACCTAAATCCTCCATTCTCCATAAACAAGGTCCTCCATCCCCCATAACTGAGGTCCTCCATCCCCCATAACTGAGGTCCTCTATTGCCCGTATCTTAGGTCTTCCATTCTCCATAACTGAGATCCTTCATCCCTCATTACTGAGGTCATCCATTCTCCATAAACTAGGTCCTCCATAACTGAGGTCCTCCATCCCCTGTAACTGAGGTCCTCCATCCCCCGTAACTGAGGTCCTCCATCCCCCAAAATTGAGGTCCTCCATTCTCCATAACTGAGGTCCTCCTGTCCTGTAACCAAGTTTCTCCATCCCCCATAACTGAGCTCTTCCATCCCCCATGACTGAAGTCCCCCATTCCCCACAACTGAGGTCCTCCCTATCCGCACAACTGAGGTCCTACATGCCCCCTGAGCTCCTCCAACCCCCATAAATGAGGTCCTCTATCCCCCACAACTGAGGTCCTCCATTCTCCATAAATGAGGTTCTCCTTCCCTAAAACTGAGGTCCTCCATCCCCCCGTAACTGAGGTCCTCCATCCCTAGTAACTGAGGTCCTCCATCCCAAATAACTGAGGCCCTCCATCCCCAATAACTTAGGTCCCTCATTCCACATAACTGAGGTCCTCTATTCCCCGTAGCTTAGGTCCTCCATTCTCCATAAACAAGGTCCCCCATGCCCCATAACTGAGGTACTCCATTCCCCGTAACTGAGGTCCTCACTTCCCTGTTACTGAGGTCCATCATCCCCCATAACTGATGTCCTCTATCCCCCACAACGGAGGTCTTCTATTCTCCATAACTGAGGTCCTCCATCCTCCGTAACCAAGCTCCTCCATTCCCCATGACTGAAGGCCCCCATCCCCCACAACTGAGGTCCTGCATCCCCCACAACTGAGGTCCTCCATGCCCCATAACTGAGCTCCTCCATCCTCCACAACTGAGGTCCTCCATCACCCGTAACTGAGGCCCTCCATCCCTCATAACTGAGAACTCTGCATCACCCATAACTAAAGTCCCCCATCCCCTATAACTGAGGACCTCCATTCCCCATACCTGAGCTCCTCCATTCCCACATAACTGAGCTCCATCTTCCCACATAATTGAGCACCTCCATCCCCCATAACTAAGGTCCTCCATCCACCATAACCAAGCTCCACCATCCCCCATAACTGAGCTCCGCCAACCCCCATAACTGAGGTCCTCCATCCCCCAAAACAGAGCTCCTCCAGTCTCCATTACCAAGCTCTGCCATCCCCCATAACTGAGCACTGCCACCCCCCATAACTGAGGTCCTCCATCCCCCATAACTAAACTCCTTCATCCCCCATAGCAAAGCTCCTCCACCCCCCATAACTGAGGTCCTTCATCTCCCATAACTGAGCTCCTTCATCTCCCATAACTGAGCTCCTTCATGCTCCATCCTCCACAACTGAGGTCCTCCTTCACCCGTAACTGAGGCCCTCCATCCCTCATAACTGAGGTCCTCCATCCCCCATAACTGAGGTCCTCTATCCCCCATAACTGAGCTCCTCCATCCCCCATAACTGAGCTCCTCCATCCCCCATAACTGAGCTCCTCCATCCCCCATAACTGAGGTCCTCTATCCCCCATAACTGAGCTCCTCCATCCCCATAACTGAGCTCCTCCATCCCCCATAAGGTCCTTCAGCACTCTTATTCGTTTTGTTGCCCTCCTTTCGACTCTCTCCAGTTCCAGCACATCCTTCCTGAGGATTGGTGACCAGAACTAGACGACATACAAGAACTGGTGAAGAGGTTGGGAATGGAGGACAGCAATAACATCCAAACAGACATAAAATGTATATATGACTAATCATAAATAATATATTTATTAGGACAGGGGGTTTGGCCATCGCTCTTAGACACCTCCTCCTCCTGGTAGCAGCGTTTTGACAGAAAAAAGAACACCTGACTGGTAAACTCGTGTAAAAGCATCTGGGTTGTACATTTGGTGTCTCCAGAGTGGTCAGTTGTGTTTTCTCTCAGCAGCTGCCATTGTGTGGCGTATGTTGTGCTGTTAGCTTGTAAGGTGAGCCGCGCTCTGAGACGTTATATGTCACTCTGCTTAACATGTAAGTGTGACTTTTATATATTTTTATGACACAGTGAGCACTATGTTTAAGTAACTGTACAAACAAGTGCCATTGTTGGAGGAGTCCTTCCCTTCTGATTTCTGTGTATAGTAGGAGGAGTCCTTTCCTTCTGATTTCTGTGTATAGTAGGAGAAGTCCTTCCCTTCTGATTTCTGTGTATAGTAGGAGGAGTCCTTTCCTTCTGATTTCTGTGTATAGTAGGAGGAGTCCTTCCCTTCTGATTTCTGTGTATAGTAGGAGAAGTCCTTCCCTTCTGATTTCTGTGTATAGTAGGAGGAGTCCTTTCCTTCTGATTTCTGTGTATAGTAGGAGGAGTCCTTCCCTTCTGATTTCTGTGTATAGTAGGAGGAGTCCTACCCTTCTGATTTCTGTGTATAGTAGGAGGAGTCCTTCCCTTCTGATTTCTGTGTATAGTAGGAGGAGTCCTTCCCTTCTGATTTCTGTGTATAGTAGGAGGAGTCCTTCCCTTCTGATTTCTGTGTATAGTAGGAGGAGTCCTTCCCTTCTGATTTCTGTGTATAGTAGGAGGAGACCTTCCCTTCTTATTTCTGTGTATAGTAGGAGGAGTCCTTCCCTTCTGAAGTTACAGGTACGTCGTTTCGCGTAATAGAGCCCACCTCCCGCAGTATAAGTGCGGCGGCTGGTCGACAAGTGGTCAAAGGAGAATTATGCAAAAAAAAAAAAAAAGATTTGATAAACTCACAAATGCTTTTTCTTTACCGTTATTATTCCTTTATATTGGCTTTTGGAATTTACAAATGCAGCAATTTAGAAATGTGATGAAAGGTTTAGCACTGGGAGATAAATATTGCAACTCTATAGTTTAGACCAAAATGAGGGACAAATGAGGAGGAAAGAGGGACAGAAGGGCTCTGTTCCAAATCCGGGACAGTCCCTCCAAATCCAGGACAGTCCCTCCAAATCCGGGACAGTCCCTCCAAATCCGGGGCAGCTATGGGATTACAGGAAATAAATGCTGCATGAATCATTTGCCCTTGCTCAAGGTGAAGTGTGAAAAGGGCTTGCGATTGGCTAGAAGTTAGCGCCAAAGACAGAAGTCTCCTCCCCGCTCCTCTTCTTACTAGAACAGCGACCCTCCTGCTGAGGCTGTACCTGCGGCCATCTTGTTCCCACTCCACGCCGGAGAGACCTCCTACCGACTTTTAAATCCCCAAAGGAAGGAATGTCCACACAGAAATAGTTTCTGCACTTTACTGGCAGTACTTGGAAAATAATATAAAGAGTCCCATCACACGGGGTCACTTGACAGTATACAGTCAATCACATTTAGTGGACGTCCGCAGTCATCTCATGTGAAAGCATCATGCAGTGCTTTAAATAAGCCATCTTCCCTTAACGGTCTCTCTCCACCGGGAGTCATTAGGATTTACTGAGATGAGATCTCTTCAATTGCCTCCTCCATGGGTACACCTCTCCTGGGACCCTCTAGGGGAAGAGCCTCACTCAGGGTACTGTTGGCCTGGCCTTTCACAACCTGCCCTAGCCCCCACCTCCATAAAGGTCAGAAAGTCCACAGCCGGCTCTTCTGGGTGCAGATCTACCTCTACCTGGCTTCCAGCCCTGTCCAGGGCCTACCTTGCTGGCTAAATCTACTCAAATGTGGGGTATTTGGCTCCCAAGCCCCAACTGCACTGGGACTCCTCCCAAACGGGCTTATATGGGGGCAATGTCACTACAGGAGGGCAATGACTAAAAGGGGCCTAGCACTCCTGGGTGCAGATCTACCTCTCCCTGGCCTCCAGCCCTGTCCAGGGCCTACACTTACTGGCTAAATTGGCTTGAATGTGGGGTATTTGGCTCCCATGCCCCAACTGCACTGGGGCTCCTCCTAAACTGGCTTATATTGGGGCAATGGCTCACCCATAATGTCACTACAGGAGGGCTCTGTCTAAAAGGGCCCTTACACCTCTGGGTGCAGATCTACCTCTCATTGGCCTCCAGCCCTGTCCAGGGTCTACACTTGCTGGCTAAATCTACTTGAATGTGGGGTATTTTGCTCCCAAGCCCTAACTGCACTGGGGCTTCTCCCAAACTGGCTTATATTGGGGCAATGACTCACCCATAATGTCACTACAGGAGGGCAATGACTAAAAGGGGCCTAGCACTCCTGGGTGCAGATCTACCTCTCCCTGGCCTCCAGCCCTGTCCAGGGCCTACACTTGCTGGCTAAATCTACTCGAATGTGGGGTATTTTGCTCCCAAGCCCTAACTGCACTGGGGCTTCTCCCAAACTGGCTTATATTGGGGCAATGACTCACCCATGATGTCACTACAGGAGGGCTCTGACTAAAAGGGCCCTAGCACCTCTGGGTGCAGATCTACCTCTCCTTGGCCTCCAGCCCTGTCCAGGATCTACACTTGCTGGCTAAATCTACTCCAATTAGGGGTATTTGGCTCCCATGCCCCCAACTGCACTGGGGCTCCTCCCAAACTGGCTTATATGGGTGGCAATAACTCACCCATGATGTCACTACAGGAGGGCAATGACTAAAAGGGCCCTAGCACTCCTGGGTGCAGATCTACCTCTCCTTGGCCTCCAGCCCTGTCCAGGGCCTACACTTGCTGGCTAAATCGACTCGAATGTGGGGTATTTTGCTCCCAAGCCCTAACTGCACTGTGGCTCCTCCCAAACTGGCTTATATGGGGGCACTGACTCACCCATGATGTCACTACAGGAGGGCTCTGACTAAAAGGGGGCCAGCACCTGATGAGACTGTCTGCGGTAACCAGATACTATTTTGGAACAGAGCCACCTAGTGGCAGAGTAGCTAACTGCACCTGACTACACTTTTCCTTGCTATATTGTCGAACGGCCAGGCCCGGGTTAGGGTGGGAGGGGAAGAGGAGTGCCTAGTCTGACCTCATAACTAGGCATAGGATGTACCTAGCAACATGGGACAAAGTTCTCCATGTACATTGTCCCATAGGGAAGAGAACAGTGAAAATAATATTTTAATGATACCTTTTCTTTGAAGCCGATGTGAGATCTTCCATAAGACATACTGCTCATGTGTGACTGAAGCAATGCCCGGGCAGGTTGCCATCACGCTGTACATTTCTGCATGTATTATAGACTGCAACAAATTGGCGGAACGCTCGGCTCGCCTGACTCCGAGGCAGTAATGGAGGCATTCCTGCACTGTATGAGGGATTTTCGAGGGATAACAAAATGGAATGCATAATGTAGCAGGAGGAAGGCCAAGGCCATTTTGCACCCAGTGGGATAAAGGCGCGCGCCGCACACTCCTCATCTCCACTAATACAGTGTTCTTGCTGCAAATGCGTTCTCCCAGCGCTCCCAGCATTAACATGCACAAACTCGTATTCAGCCAGCCTTGTAAACTGCTGCGAGGATGGGAGACAACGCACCATTTATCATCCCCGCGCCTTTCCCAGCCCCAGCCAGGTGCAAAGGAGGAAAACACATTTGGCAAGAGAAGCCGCAGCACGCGCCTGCTGATGGACATTTCAAAGCAGCGATAATGAGCAGGAGATAAGGGGATTATGGGAACATATGTTTGGAAGAAGCTATGTGACTATTAAACACTGAGTTTAGGCCAAGCAAGGTTGGTGTCCACACACCAGATAAAGTCTGGCTTTTCCAGGTACAGCGCCGATGCCTTATCATCCATCGCTCATCCCTTCAACTGCTGGAGGGGCTGCGGGGGCCGCGTGCTGCGGAGGGATTAAACAGAAACACGGGCTGAGTTTATTAAACCGATCCGTATGTAATATGTACCTTGCTGCAAGGCGGCTTCCATAATACTCATCCTTACTGGAATAGTGGAAAGGTGAAATCCCCAAACTCATAAATCTCTGCACCCAAGAAGCACATATGTGCACGCATGCACGTGCACATACACACATGTAAAGGCATGCACGTGCACATACACACATGTAAAGGCAAGCACGTGCACATACACATATGTAAAGGCAAGCACGTGCACATACACACATGTAAAGGCAAGCACGTGCACATACACACATGTAAAGGCAAGCACGTGCACATACACACATGTAAAGGCAAGCACGTGCACATACACACATGTAAAGGCATGCACGTGCACATACACACATGTAAAGGCATGCACATGCACATACACACATGTAAAGGCAAGCACGTGCACATACACATATGTAAAGGCAAGCACGTGCACATACACACATGTAAAGGCAAGCACGTGCACATACACACATGTAAAGGCAAGCACGTGCACATACACACATGTAAAGGCAAGCACGTGCACATACACACATGTAAAGGCAAGCACGTGCACATACACACATGTAAAGGCATGCACGTGCACATACACACATGTAAAGGCATGCACATGCACATACACACATGTAAAGGCAAGCACGTGCACATACACACATGTAAAGGCAAGCACGTGCACATACACACATGTAAAGGCATGCACGTGCACATACACACATGTAAAGGCAAGCACGTGCACATACACACATGTAAAGGCAAGCACGTGCACATACACACATGTAAAGGCAAGCACGTGCACATACACACATGTAAAGCCAAGCACGTGCACATACACACATGTAAAGGCAAGCACGTGCACATACACACATGTAAAGGCAAGCACGTGCACATACACACATGTAAAGGCAAGCACGTGCACATACACACATGTAAAGCCAAGCACGTGCACATACACACATGTAAAGGCAAGCACGTGCACATACACACATGTAAAGGCAAGCACGTGCACACAAACACGCAAAATGCAAATCATCCCTACTGTTTAAGGCTCCCCTCACACAACCGAAGGAAGCAGGCTCCAACACGGTCCATGATCCACTGATATCGAAAATAAACAAGGATGGAGCCACTCAACTTCCAAAGGTCCAGAATATTTAAAAAAAAAAAAAAAACATCCAATACGGGAAAAATTCACCTGCTAGACTTACGCGTTTTACTCAATCAGAAGCTCATTTACATACGCACATGCAAACACACAACCTCCCAGAAGCCATCTTGGTCTCAATTCAGTTGCAGTGTATCTACCCCCCCCCCCCCCAACAAAAATATATAGCAGGCTACATGTACTTCCATATGGTGGCTGCATTCGTTTTCACATATTTTTTATCTTTGTTTTCACTCGGTGAGGCTGCACTGTTTCTATGGAGATGCAGCGTTGGCACCCAAGAACATGGACGGGAGATGTGGCAGTTTCCAACTCTCTCTGTGCTAGTGAGTGTCCAGGGAGAGAGCCAAGATCTGGATAGGAGGCTCAGTCTCGGTCGGTGAGGAGGCTGGACCATGCAGGAAGATGTTGGAACTCTCTGAAGGCCCCATACAACGTCTCTGTCTCCTGCCAGTCAACTAAAGTGTGTCCGTTACAGTGTTACCCGATGTCTCCATACCCCTCCTGCCAGTAAACTGGGCTGAGCCCCACAATATGTCTTCATAAACCTCCTACCAGTCAACCAGAATGAGTCCCATACAATGTCACTAGATGTCTCCATACACCTCATGCCATTCACCTAGACCCGGGGTGGGGAACCTTTTTTCTGCCAAGGGCCATTTGGATTTTTTGAAACATCATTCGGGGGCCGTACAAAATGATCAACTTAAAAATTGCCCCCTTTCAATGCAGACTGACCACAGCGTGCCGTGCCCCCTTTCAGTGCAGAGTGAACTTCTCTTCAGTCCCCGCGTCTCCTCGAGTCCTGAGTCCTCCTGCCTCCTCCTTGGCCAATGGCATGGGGTTTGCCTTTCGGCCAATCAGGAAGTGGGTCCCGCTTCCTGATTGGCCAGGAGGAGGATTCGTGTGACAATAGCGAATTTTTATTCGCTAATGTCACACAAATTGGTGGGCTTGGGGCGCACTGCTCTGCGCCCCGGGTCTTCCCTTTTCTGCTCCTTCTGACAGCTCAGCGACACGGGGGGCGTAGGCAACGATTGTGCGGGCCGCAGGTTCCCCACCCCTGAACTAGCCATAACCGCACTGTGCTGCAGTTTTTTATTTTTTGGTTGCAGAATTTCTTCTCCTATAATAAATGTCACCTCTATATAACCAGGTCACAATCCTTGCTGTACAGTGCATTGAAAAAGTATTCACACCCCTTGAAATTTCCCACATTTTCTCATGTTACAACCAAACACATAAATGTATTTTATTGGGATTTTATGTGATAGACCGACACAAAGTGGCCATAAAAGTGGAAGGAAAATGATAAATGATACAAATAAATCTGTGAAAAGTGTGGCTGCATTTGTATTCACCCCCCGGAGTCAATACTTTGTAGAACCGCCTTTCCCTGCAATTACAGCTGATAGTCTTTTTGGGGATGTCTCTACCAGCTTTGTACATCTAGAGAGGACATTTCTGCCCATTCTTCTTTGCAGAATATCTCAAGCTCTGTCAGATTGGATGGAAAGTCTTGCCACAGATTCTCAATGTGATTTAGGTCTGGACTGTGACTGGGCCATTCTAACACATGAAACCATTCCATTGTAGCTCTGGCTGGATGTTTCGGGTCGTTGTCCTGCTGGAAGGAGAACCTCCGCCCCAGTCTCAAGTCTTTTCTTCTAAGATTGTCCTGTATTTGTCTCCACCCATCTTCCCATCAACTCTGACCAGCTTCCCTGTCCCTACTGAAGAAAAGCATCCCCACACCATGATGCTGCCACCACCATGTTTCACAGTGGGGATGGTGTGTTCAGGGTAATGTGCAGTGTTAGTTTTCCCCCACACATAGACCAAAAAGTTGAGTTTTGGTCTCCTCTGAGCAGAGCTCCTTCTTCCACATGTTTGCTGTGTCCCCCACATGGCTCCTCCCAAACTGCAAACAGGACTTCTTATGGCTTTCTTCCACCAATGGCTTTCTTCTTCTCACTCTTCCATAAAGGGCAGATTTGTGGAGCACACGACTAATAGTTGTCCTGTGGACAGATTCTCCCACCTGAGCTGTGGATCTCTGCAGCTCCTCCAGAGTTCCCATGGGCCTCTTGGCTGCTTCTCTGATGAATGCTCTCCTTGCCCAGCCGGTCAGTTTAGGTGGACGGCCATGTCTTGGTAGGGTTGCAGTTGTGCCATACTCTTTCCATTTTCCCATGATGGATTGAACAGCGATCCGTGAGATGGTCAAAGCTTGGGAGATTTTTTATAACCTAACCCTGCTTTACACTTCTCCACAACTTTATCCCTGACCTGTCTGCTGTGTTCCTTGGCCTTCATGATGCTGTTTGTTCACTAAGGTTCTCTAACAAACCTCTGAGGGCTTCACAGAACAGCTGTATTTATACTGAGATTACATTACACACAGGGGGACTCTATTTACTAACTAGGTGACTTCTGAAGGCAATTGGTTCCACTAGATTTTAGTTAGGGGTATCAGAGTAAAGGGGGGTGAATACAAATGCAGCCACACTTTTCACAGATTTATTTGTATCATTTATCATTTTCCTTCCACTTCACAATTATGGCCACTTTGTGTCGGTCTATCACAGGGATCCTCAAACTACGGCCCTCCAGCTGTTGCAGAACTACATCTCCCATGAGGCATTGTAAAACTCTGACATTCACAGACATGACTGGGCATGATGGGAATTGTAGTTCTTGAACTACTGGAGGGCCGTAGTTTGAAGTCCTCCTGGTCTATCACATAAAATCCCAATAAAATACATTTACATTTTTTGACAAAATGTGGAAAATTTCAAGGGGTGTGAATACTTTTTCAAGGCACTGTCTATAACCAATGAGGGGCCCGCAGCCCCCCTTAAATTTCTGTCCCCGTAGTCCTGAGCCTCAGTGGTGATTCACAGTTCCAGACATGGGAACAGATTCCGCAGCCATAAAAGACGCCACAAACAGACAATCGCACGCCGCCGGAATCTGTTTCTTCTCACAGAGATGTAATTAAATCTCATCCGTGTTTTATTTCACTCTGCAATTACAATGTATCCATAGTAATCCTCAATTATTCCTCTGCGCACCTCGCGCCCATCTGGATTTCCTATTTATGTTTTCATTTTACCGTCCTTTGCAGCGTCGCCGCGTGCACGCGCCGACCCCCATCCTTCTCGGCCCATGTCATCTATGTATCACCGGGATTAAAGCTGAACTCCGGCTACACTTTCATTCAAACCTATGCCGCGGCAGCCGCAAAGGATAGAAATCCACCTTCTGTGTACCAAATTCAATTGGAAACCCAGATATGACCTTGCAAAAGTAGCAGTGACATCATCGCTGTGCTGTGCATAGCCTGTGCAACTGTGGGAGGGGCCCATCACTCCACCCACTGATGGCTGCCTGCCGAAAACTAGAGGAGGGGGTGGAGATAAGACCAGTCACCCTGTATGAGGGGAGATAGCAGAAAGCAACAATAGATCCCCTCTAGAAACAATAGATCCCCCAAAACAAAATACTCCCCCAGCATAAATAGATCCACCTCAGCAATGGACCCCTGCCATAAACATTAGATCTCCCAGCAGCCAGCAGCAATAGACCCCTACCTCAACAGCAGATCCCTCAGCAACATAGGAACCCTCCCAGCAATAACAGATCCTCACCAGCAACAACAGACCCCCCCCCCCCCCCCAAAAACAAAATACTCCCCCAGCATAAACAGATCCATCTCAGCAATGGACCCCTGCCAGAAACAGTAGATCTCCCAGCAGCCAGCAGCAATAGACCCCTCCCTCAACAGCAGATCCCTCAGCACCATAGAAACCCTCCCAGCAACAACAGACCCCACAAAAACAAAATACTCCCCCATCATAAACAGATCCATCTCAGCAATGGACCCCTGCCAGAAACAATAGATCTCCCATTAGCCAGAAGCAATAGACCCCTCCCTCAACAGTAGAACACCCCAGCAACAAAAGGCCCCCAAAACAAAATACTCCACCAGCATAAATAGATCCACCTCAGCAATAGACCCCTGCCAGAAACAATAGATCTCCCATTAGCCAGCAGCAATAGCACCCGCCCTCAACAGCAGATCCCTCAGCAGAATAGAAACCCTCCCAGCAACAAAAGACCCCCCAAAAACAAAATACTCCCCCAGCATAAATAGATCCATCTCAGCAATGGACCCCTGCCATAAACATTAGATCTCCCAGCAGCCAGCAGCAATAGACCCCTACCTCAACAGCAGATCCCTCAGCAACATAGGAACCCTCCCAGCAATAACAGATCCTCACCAGCAACAACAGACCCCCCCCCAAAAACAAAATACTCCCCCAGCATAAACAGATCCATCTCAGCAATGGACCCCTGCCAGAAACAATAGATCTCCCATTAGCCAGCAGCAATAGACCCCTCCCTCAACAGTAGAACACCCCAGCAACAAAAGGCCCCCAAAACAAAATACTCCACCAGCATAAATAGATCCATCTCAGCAATGGACCCCTGCCAGAAACAATAGATCTCCCACTAGCCAGCAGCAATAGCGCCCGCCCTCAACAGCAGATCCCTCAGCAGCATAGGAAACCTCCCAGCAACAACAGATCCTCACCAGCAACAATAGACCCCCCAAAAACAAAATACTCCCCCAGCATAAACAGATCCATCTCAGCAATGGACCCCTGCCAGAAACAATAGATCTCCCATTAGCCAGCAGCAATAGACCCCTCCCTCAACAGTAGAACACCCCAGCAACAATAGACCCCCAAAACAAAATACTCCCCCAGCATAAATAGATCCACCTCAGCAATAGACCCCTGCCAGAAACAATAGATCTCCCAGCAGTCAGCAGCAATATACCCCTACCTTAACAGCAGCATAAGAACCCCCCAGAAACAATATATCATCCCCAGCCACAATAGACCCCCCCAAAATAATTCTCCCCCGGCATAAATAGATCCACTTCAGCAATAGACCCCTGCCAGAAAACACAGATCTCCCAACAGTCAGCAGCAATAGACCCCTTCTTCAGCAGTAGATTCCCCAGCAGCATAAGAACCCCTCAGCAACAATAGATCCTCCACCAGCAACAGTAGATCCCCACAACAATAGATTTCCCACCGCAACCATGAATCCCTCAGGAGTCAGCATCATAAGACCCTCCAGGACACCTCGACACCCCTTTCCATTACATATATTCAGTGCCGGAGGTGCCAAAACTGCGTTTCACCCCAGGAACAAAAATAGGCAATTATTGGGGTGTAAAATATTGGGAAGTCCCAGAGCTGAGGAGATAAAGCTGTTGACTCTTGGCTGTCGTTGGCCAAAAGTTCTGAACATTTTGACAGGTCCAAAAACAATGGAGGAAGTCGGCATTGTCTGCGCATGCCCGGAAACCAACAGCAGTGGGGCGTCGGCCCATTTTATAAAACCTAAGAGGGGTAAAATGACTACAATGAAATCATTTCAGTTCTACCACTTTGTCCCCAGAGGAAATCTCTGAACTCTTATAGGCAGGGCCGGTGCTTAATTATTTTGCACCCTAGGCAAGACCAGCTACGTGCACCCTCCCCTCCCCCCTCCAAAATAAAAACTGTACTTATTGCTCCCCTTCCTGCAAATAATGCCCCCCCCCTTTAACCCTACACCCCCTTCCTGTACACACTGCCCTGCTTTAACCCTACACCTCCCATCCTGTACACACTGCCCCACTTTAACGCTACACCCCCTTCCTGCACACACTGCCCCACACTTTAACGCTACACCCCCTTCCTGCACACGCTTCCCTCCTTTAGTGCTACACCCCCATCCTGCACACACTGCCCCCCTTTAATGCTACACCCCCTTTAACCCTACACCCCCATTCCTATACACACCGCCCCCCTTTAACCCTACACCCCTTTCCTGTACACACTGCCCCCCCCCCTATAGATGTGACATCCACCAGGGATGAGGAGGTGACAAGAGAGGAAAGTGGCACTGGCCATGGCTGCGCCCTAGGTGGCAGTGCGCCCTAGGCGGCTGCCTAGTTTGCCTAGTGGTAGCACCGGCCCTGCTTATAGGTTTCTTCAAACTCCTTCCAGTCTTGGTCAGTGAGTTGAAGAGCAGGCTGGGACCATTTGAGTCGGGCCTTTAGGACCTGGATCTAGAGATGGGGGGAGGTGCGTGGACTGCATGACAAATCTGATAATAGGAAAATAGAAAGTTAGAGGGGAGTTTGAATTCTCAATTGTGGAAATGACTCGAACAAGTTTGTAGAATTGAATCAAATTTCAGATTCGGCCTTCTAACTACCTCTGCCTCCTTCTGCGGCACGCCTTTGGCAGAGAAGAGATGAGTGAAATATAGATTTGAGGGTAGGCAGGTGCAATTAGCCACTTCGCCATTAGGGGGCTCTCTACCAGAATAGTGTCTGGTATAGCAGATAGTGACACCAGGTGTTAGGCCTCTTTTAGATAGAGCCCTCACCCAGCGATGTCAGGGGTGAGTTAGCACCCACATCTAAGCCAGAGTGGGAGGAGCACCCACTCTAACAGGGCATAGGAGCCAAACTCCCCACACCTATGCAGATTTAACCAGGACATATAGGCCCAGCACAGGGCTGGAGGCAGGTTGGGTAGGCCCAGCACAAGGCTGGAGGCAGGTTGGGTAGGCTCAGCACAGGGCTGGAGGCAGGTTGGAGTGGACCTGTATCTGTAAGAAGCCAGCGGTAATCATTACGTCCCTTATAAAGGTGGGGGTTAGGGTGGATTGCAAAAGGCCTATTAGGCCAGGCCAAGAGTTCCCTGTGTAAGGCTGCCTCCCTGGAGAGTCCCGGGAGAGGAGTACCTGAGGAGGAGGTGACTGCAGACAGCACAGTCCTAAAAGTACTATGACCCAGGGCAGAGAAGAGACTCTAGGGAGATGGCTGATAAAGTGCTGCACCTGCTTTCACCTGTGACTGCTGCGCACCATCCGCTATATGTGATTGACTGTATAATGTCAAGGTATGTCCTTGTGATGTGACTGCGGAAGGTACAGAGTGTCCTTGTGATGTGACTGCAATGCCGTTTCATTAACAACAAGTGCATTGGACCTCTTTATTGAATGGACATTCCTTCTTCAGCATATAAAGATCTATGGCCAGGAATGTCTTGTAGAGGCCAATGGCATGGAGAGGGCATAAGATGGCGGAAGGTTCAGCAGCAGGGGTGTATTTTGGTTTTGTGCTGCCCTAGGCAAGACTAAAATTGGACGCCCCCATCTAAATTTGTCCCACCCCTTCCTGTTTAGGATACACCCCTTCATCTGTTAATATTATTGAAGCCCCCAGTTCTCCTTGCAGGCAGGCAGACTGGTGGACAGCCCCCTGACCCCCCCCCATTTATTATTCACTGCCTCTCCATCACCCCATGTATTATTTATACACTGACCCCCGATATATTATATAAACATTGACCCCTATGTGTTATATATACACTGACCCCCCATATATTATATATACATTGACCTCTATGTGTTATATATACACTGATCCTCCCCATCACCCCATGTATTATATATACACTGACCCCCAATATATTATATATATATTGACCCCTATGTATTATATATACACTGATCCTCCCCATCACCCCATGTATTATATATATACACTGAACCCCGATATATTATATATATATACATTGACCCCCATATATTATATATACACTGACCCCCGATATATTATATATACATTGACCCCTATGTGTTATATATACACTGATCCTCCCCATCACCCCATGTATTATATATACACTGACCCCCCATATATTATATATACACTGACCCCGGATATATTATATATACATTGACCCCTATGTATTATATATACACTGATCCTCCCCATCACACCATGTATTATATATACACTGACCCCCAATATATTATATATACACTGACCCCCAATATATTATATATACATTGACCCCTATGTATTATATATACACTGACCCCGGATATATTATATATACATTGACCCCTATGTATTATATATACACTGATCCTCCCCATCACCCCATGTATTATATATACACCGACCCCCAATATATTATATATACACTGACCCGGATATATTATATATACATTGACCCCTATGTATTATATATACACTGATCCTCCCCATCACACCATGTATTATATATACACTGACCCCGGATATATTATATATACACTGACCCCCCATATATTATATATACATTGACCCCTATGTGTTATATATACACTGATCCTCCCCATCACCCCATGTATTATATATACACTGAACCCCAATATATTATATATACACTGACCCCTGATATATTATATATACATTGACCCCTATGTGTTATAATTACACTGATCCTCCCCATCACCCCATGTATTATTTATACACTGAACCCCAATATAGTATATATACACTGACTCCCATATATTATATATACACACTGACCCCCATTGTTATATATATACAATGACCCCCAAATATTATATATACAATGACCTCCCATGTATGATATGGGACTTTTTGGGGGCGCCAGACAGATTTTACTCCTGACCCAGTCCACCCTTATAAGACCAAGGGGCATCTTTTGGTGACGCCCCCCTGGAAAGTGCCACCCTAGGCCTGGGCCTTATCAGTCTAGGCCAAGATACAGCGTTGCTCAGCAGGAGGGACATTCTTCTAGCAGGGCTGGAGATAGGGGAGAGGCTCGTGCTTTGGTGCCAAAACCAGCCAACCACAAAGCCCCCCTTACATATTCATATAGCCATAAGCTGGTACCTGTAACTTGAATTTAATGATGCTACAAAGATTTAATGAGAACCGATGGTAAAGAACTCAGTACAATCTTTCTTTTCTTCTTCTCCAGGTTTGAAGGCTCTAGAGGTGTTCATCAACGTCACCCGACAGCAGGTGGAAGACTACCACGGCTCCGAGGACTATTGGTGTCAGTGTGTGGCTTGGAGCAATCTGGGCACCTCGAAGAGCAGACGGGCCTCCGTGCGAATCGCCTGTAAGTAACGTCAAAGAAAACTCGGAATTTATTTACAATAACGAGCGCAGAGGAAAGTCCGGAGCCATGGCTTTCCAGCCGGCTTTTTTTTTAATAAAGTAAGACAAATAAAAGCTAGAACGTGTTTTGAGTTGGATTGGAATTTCCTCCATTCTGTATACATGGAGCCCAGCGCGACAGATTTCTAAACAAGTATATCACGCCGGTATTTTTATAAATGGCAGGCGGCCTTTTGATTTTAAATATAAACTTCTTTACAAGAGCAAAATCAAAGGCGATGCACACAATGCGCTATGTACTATGGCGCTCTCCGGTTATATTCTTATACCGCATGGGAAGTCGTTCCAGGAAGGTGAACTCACAATTTAATGACACGATTCTAATATTATACCTTGTTTATGTGGCGTCAGCTCTCCATTCAAAGCTGTTCTATGGCTGAACAAAGTTTGGAAGCCACCTGATGTTCTTTATAATAAGATTTTATTGAAGATTGTAAGCCTACATTGGGACAGTATGGTACAAGACAATATCAATAGAGTTCAAGTCATCTCTATGGGAGTTGCTCCCGCTAACCCCCCCCCCCCAGTGGCGGCTGGTGCTCAAAAATTTTGGGGGGCGCAAACAGAAAAACGAGTGCCACAGCGTGCCTCCTTCAATGCAGAGCACCACAGCATGCCCCCAATCAATGCAGAGCGCCACAGCATGCCCCCAATCAATGCAGAGCGCCACAGCATGCCCCCAATCAATGCAGAGCACCACAACATTCCCCCAATCAATGCAGAGCGCCACAGCATGCCCCCCATCAATGCAGAGCGCCACAGCATGCCCCCCAATCAATGCAGAGCACCACAGCATTCCCCCAATCAATGCAGAGCGCCACAGCATGCCCCCCAATCAATGCAGAGCACCACAGCATTCCCCCAATCAATGCAGAGCGCCACAGCATGCCCCCCAATCAATGCAGAGCGCCACAGCATGCCCCCCAATCAATGCAGAGACCAGCGTGCCCCCAATCAATGCAGAGCGCCACAGCATGCCCCCCAATCAATGCAGAGACCAGCGTGCCCCCAATCAATGCAGAGTGCCACAGCATGCCCCCCAATCAATGCAGAGTGCCACAGCATGCCCCCCAATCAATGCAGAGCACCACAGCATGCCCCCATTCAATGCAGAGCGCCACAGCATGCCCCCCAATCAATGCAGAGACCAGCGTGCATGCTCCCTTCAATGCAGTGTGGGCTTCCCCCTGAGACCAATGCACTTACCTGGCGGCGGCTTCTTCTTCAGTCCCAACGGCGGCTTCTCCCCTCCTCGAGACTCCGTCCTCTTCTGCAGCGGCGGGAAGGTGACCGGGCAGTGACGGTGAGTGACTGATGCACGCACTAGCACCGCCCCCAACGAGGTCAGCAAGGATTTCCTGAATCATGATTGGTCCAGGCTGGAGTCTGGACCAATCATGATCCAGGACATCACAAAAGGGGGGTGTCGGAGCGCAATGCTCTGCACCCAGGTGACCCCCCAGAAGGCCGCCAATCGACACCCCTGCCGGGTGGAAACCCCCCCCCCCCCATAGCCACCAATGAGTCCGGCGCCCCTAGTGGGCTAAAGATGGAATTTCTTTTTTAATCTATTTTTTTTTATCTTTTTTTAATCTTTTTTTGAAAAGGCCGCCACTGCCCCCCCCCCCCCAACACAGAAGTACCTGTCGTCAGCCATCAGATATGCAGAGAAAAGTCATTACCCCATGTGTAGCATGACCCCCTGATGGGGCTGTCTGTATTATCACAGGTTCTATTCCCTATGGGTTAGCCCTTCCGCCTAGCAGCACTGGGGTTGTCGGTTCAAATCCCAACAACAACACGACCTTCCTGGAGTTTGTATGTTCTCCCTGTGTTTACCTGGGTTTCCTTCCACACTTCAAAGACATGATGGGAGTTTATCAGGCTCCAGTTTAAATTGGCCTTAGCCACCTTTTCTTCAAACCAAACCCAAACACTTTAGCCGCGCACTGCAACATTGAATTTTTAAGGGGGAACACTGTGGACTCTGGTGTAAAGGGGAATTCTGATGTAAGAGGGCTTCTACTCACCAAATCTCGCTCTTACATCAGAGTTTTCAGCATTCCCCCTTAAATTAGGGTTCCCAAAGCCCCCCTTACATCAGAGTCCACAGAGCACCCCTTACATCTGAGTCCCCCCTACCTTAGAGTACTCATTTGCTTGGAGGCAGAAGAGAGAAGGGAGGGAGGGGAGTCATAGACATTGGCTGGTGAGCTCACTCACCCAAGGATGAAGGCTCAGGCATCAACAATCTTCCATGATGTATCTACCGGTTGCTGAGCTTCAAACTTCCAGCCCACATATCCCTTTCCTGAGGCACAGAACGGCAGGGACTGTAGTGTGGGTTGGCAGATAGAGGTGTAGGGGTAGGGGTAGGTGGAGAAAGAGCTGATCAAGCCCCCTTTCCTCTCCTGTCCATGTATGGGGATGGGGCCCATGTGCACACCTATGCACTCGGTGGTTGTGGTACTTAGTTACTTGGAGAGCCACAGTCTATTCTGAATATTGTGTCCTGGTTTCAGGTGGTCTGAAACCTGGACACACAATACAAAACCCAAAATGTCCGGGTGAATCCTGGACGGGTGGCAACCCTAGCCCTAGTATGTGTGAATGTGAGTTAGGGACCTTAGATGGGAAGCTCCTTGAGGGCAGGGACTGATGGGAATGTATATATATATATTGGATTCATAGCAGCTAGGCACAAAGCAGCTTCTCAATCTCTGCACCAAACAACCAGGCAGATAGAGTCTTTTTGAGATTTATTGCTCAGAAAAACTAGGATATATAGGGTATAGGTTAGACCCAGGTCTAGTGCAACTTTGAACAAAGAACTCTTTGAAGTGACAATTAACCTTCTTCAGATAGGCCTCTGGAGCAGAAAATGAGAACACAGCTTCAGGGTATCTCACACTGGAGACAACCCTGAGTCAGCTGGACCCTGCTCCATGAATCTCCAGGCAAGATCCTCAACAGACTTTCTCTTGACTGTTCTCCACACTTTAGCAGTAAGCATTCAGCTCTCCCTGAGCTAGAATCATGAACATCCTCCTGCAAGCCCCAGCAGCTAGCCCAGTAGGGCAGACAGCCCCTCCAGGCTGGGTCTCTCTCCACCAGGGCAAAGAACCCTGCTGCTCTAGTTACTCTGTCAACCAGCGATTTGCTGAGGCTGCACGACCATTCATGAATGAATGGCAGGACAGCCATCAGAAATGTTGGGGCCCCTTACATAGGTTTAGGCTTGGGCCCCCCAGTGCCTGACCACCAACATTTCCCAGGGTCCATCCACTGACTGTCTGACCAAATTCATCACCTCCATCAATGAACATTCCTTCTCCACCTCCATCAGTGAGCCTCCCCTCCCCACCTCAATCAATGAGCCTTCCCTCTCCACCTCCATCAATGATCCTTCCCTCCCCACCTCCATCAATGAGCCTTTCCTCCACAACTCCATCAATGAGCCTTCCCTCCCCACCTCCATCAATGAGCCTCCCCTTCCCACTTCCATCAATGAGTCTTCCCTCCCCACCTACATTAATGAACCTTCCTTCCCCACCTCCATCAATGAGCCCCCACCCTCCCCTCCCCACTTCCATCAATGAGCCTTCTCTTCCCAACTCCATCAATGAGCCTCCCCTCCCCTCCCCTCCCCTCCCCTCCCCACTTCTATCAATGAGTCTTCCTTCCCTACCTCCATTAATGAACCTTCCTCCCCCACCCCCATCAATGAGCCTTCCCTTCCCTCCACCATCAATGAGCCTTCCCTCCCCACCCCCATTAATGAGCCTTCCCTCCCCACCTCCCTCAATGAGCCTCCACTCCCCACCTCCATCAATGAGCCTTCCCTCCCCAATTCCATCAATGAGCCTTCCCTCCCCACCCCCATCAATGAGCCTTCCCTCCCCACCTCCCTCAATGAGCCTTCACTCCCCACCTCCATCAATGAGCCTTCCCTCCCCCATCTCCATCAATGAGCCTTCTCTCCCCAACTCCATCAATGAGCCTTCCCTCCCCACCTCCATCAATGAGCCCTCCCTCCCACCTACATCAATTAGCCCTCCCTCCCACCTCCATCAATGAGCCTTCCCTTCCCTCCACCATCAATGAGCCTTCCCTCCCCAACTCCATCAATGAGCCTTCCCTCCCCAACTCCATCAATGAGCCTCCCCTCCCCTCCCCTCCCCTCCCCTCCCCTCCCCTCCCCTCCCCACTTCTATCAATGAGTCTTCCTTCCCTACCTCCATTAATGAACCTTCCTCCCCCACCTCCATCAATGAGCCTCCCCTCCCCACCCCCATCAATGAGCCTTCCCTCCCCACCCCCATCAATGAGCCTTCCCTTCCCACCCCCATCAATGAGCCTTCCCTCCCCACCTACATCAATGAGCCCTCCCTCCCACCTCCATCAATGAGCCTTCCCTTCCCTCCACCATCAATGAGCCTTCCCTCCTCACCCCCATCAATGAGCCTTCCCTCCCCACCCCCATCAATGAGCCTTCCCTCCCCACCTCCCTCAATGAGCCTCCACTCCCCACCTCCATCAATGAGCCTTCCCTCCCCAATTCCATCAATGAGCCTTCCCTCCCCACCCCCATCAATGAGCCTTCCCTCCCCACCTCCCTCAATGAGCCTTCACTCCCCACCTCCATCAATGAGCCTTCCCTCCCCACCTCCCTCAATGAGCCTTCACTCCCCACCTCCATCAATGAGCCTTCTCTCCCCACCTCCATCAATGAGCCTTCCCTCCCACCTACATCAATGAGCCCTCCCTCCCACCTCCATCAATGAGCCTTCCCTTCCCTCCACCATCAATGAGCCTTCCCTCCCCAACTCCATCAATGAGCCTTCCCTCCCTAACTCCATCAATGAGCCTTCTCTCCCCAACTCTATCAATGAACCTTCCCTCCTCCATCTCCAATAATGAGCCTTCCCTCCCCCATCTCCATCAATGAGCCTTCCTTCCCCACCTCCATCAATAAGCCTTCCCTCCCCACCTCCAATAATGAGCCTTCTCTTCCAACTCCATCAACGATCCTTCCCTCCCCATTTCCATCGATGAGCCTTCTCTCCCACTTCCATCAGTGAGCCTTCCCTCCACCCACCTCCATCAATAAGCCTTGGTCCCCCAGGACCCTGTCCCCAGTTGGCCGATTCTCCTTCCCTGTCCCACTTTTGGTCGGTCCTGACCACTGCAGACAAGGAACATCCCACAAGAGCTGCAGTGTTGGAGTTGCTCTGACCCAGTCATCTAGACACTACAATTTGATCCTTGTCACAGTTCCTCAAATCCTTACACTTGTCCATTTTTTCTTCTTTCAGCACATCAACTTCAGGGACAACATGTTCACTTTCTGCCTTATATATCCCACCCACTTTCATGTGCCATTGTCTCCAGATAATCAATCTTACCTGTCAGTGGTCAGAATGTTATGGGTGAACGGTGTATGTAAAGTGCTGTGTAAACTGTCAGAACTATATCAATACCTGGAATAATATTGACAGGGCTCAGTGTGCCCCCCCCCTCCCCCACAGTATTTAGTGCTGACCCCCCCCCCACCACATGCTGCTCCCCCATTTATTCTGTAATCAGTATGGTGAACGTATTGCAGAACGTCCCCCCTGTATGAATTCCCGGTTCCTCCGGTGGGCTCTGCAGCCTCCAGTCAATCTTCGTCGTGTCTCTGACGGGAAGATGAAATAACAGAGAACCTGAAAAAATCTTCTACCCTCCTATTACCGTCCTCCCAGGACTCCGATTTCCCATTAGAGAGTGCCGCGTCTCCAGATGCCGCCCGTAGCATTTCTCTTTAAGACGGAGATAATCCCGAGTCCCATGCGGACCGTACATTAATTTTTGGCTCACTTGGGTGCTCTGCGGCGTGCCGGCGGCTTGCTGCTCCATTGCCTTTCTATCAGAGATGAGGCCGGGACCACCGCGGCTACAAATACCTTCTGGATTCTTATCCTCATAGGAAAGACACCGGATTGTTTTCTCACTTCATGGACCCAGAAAATATTTTACTGAAAAATTCTATTTTAGGAGATTGGAGACGGCAAATCCTCACTGCCCCGTGTGATGTGTGGGTTTAAAGGGTCACTCCGCCTAGAACTGAGATTGCACTTTAGGGTAGATGCCAGCAGGTGCGATCGTTCAGGACACCTGACTGTTTTGGGGACTGCGGGGGTTCGAATTAGACGCTTTTTATATATACCTCAGAAATGCACTATATTGTCAAAAGTATTGGGACGCCTGCCTTTACACACACATGAACTTTAATGGCGTCCCAGTCTTGACTTGGGTAGCTCAGAGGTATCCATATGACTACCACATACCCCTTATAAGCTCCACCCCCTCTTTTACCCCATTAAGACACAAGGTGGAGTTAAATGGCCTTCTGGCCTTTTATTTAACAACATAAATAATAAATAACAATAAAACAAAATAACAGTAACATAAACCAAAGCTAGATGTCCCCAGATGCAGAACACCGACTCGGGGACATTACCACTTGTCTCACAGACACTACCTGACCACACCCAACCAAAGGACACCATACCAACGATGGTTCCCCACTTGTATCACACCAACAGATGTTTAACCCCATCCAAGGGGTCCCAACAGCCATCTCCTTACCTACCCCTCCAACCGACTTATCCCACAGACACTACCTGTTGTCCCACAGACACTACCTTGTCCCACAGACACTACCTTGTCCCACAGACACTACCTTGTCCCACAGACCCTACCTGACCACACCCAACCAAAGGACAGTATACCAACGATGGTTCCCCACTTGTATCACACCAACAGATTTTTAACCCCATCCAAGGGGTCCCAACAGCCATCACCTTACCTACCCCTCCAACCGACTTTCCTTATATCAGGGAGGGAGGGCGGGACGTTCATCCGATGGCTCCCCACTCCAACTGTTACCTGTACCGCCCCTTCCTACAGTCTTTTCTTCTATGCTCCTCCCCATCACCCTGTCTATTCAACCAATCCTGTCAGTAGGACTCCCACCTCTATCTTTTTTACATGAACTCTCTGCTGTCTGGTTCCCCTTCCATCCTCTAATGCCAGCCCTACGCTTCATTCGTTCCTCCTAGCCCTGGGCCTTCCTTAGTCCATAGGGTTCAATACTGAGTTGGCCCACCCTTTGCAGAGTGCAAAATCCCTGTAGCTCTGCATAGAAACCAATCAGATTCCAGGGTTTTATTGTCAGAACTTCATTGAGGAAGCTGAAGTTAGAAGCTGATTGGCTGCCATGTACAGCTGCACCAGAATTTGCACTCTCCGGTTTTAGTAAATCCTCCCCCAAAGTATTTTAAAAAGCTTACCTGCAGTGTGTTTCCTTAGGCATTCTGCACATACAGTATACTGTCAAAAGTATTGGGACACCTGCCTTTACACACACACACATGAACTTTAATGGCATCCCAGTCTTAGTCCGTAGGGTTCAATATTGAGTTGGCTCCACCCTTTGCAGCTATAACAGCTTCAACTCTTCTGGGAAGGCTGTCCACAAGGTTTAGAAGTGTCTATGGGAACTTGGGGTCCAAGAAGAACTTTGAAATTGGCTAGTAATATTGCCAAAATCCAAGTCCCTTCCCCCAGTCCTGTCTTGCTAGAACACTGTTCCTCCTGCTGAGGCTGAACCCTCCACCATATTGTGCCCTATTCCATGCCAGAGGCTTCCACACCACATTCCAGGCCTTTGACCTTTACACTATATCACCAAAAGTATTGGGACGCCGGCCTTTACACACACATGAACTTTAATGGCATCCCAGTCTTAGTCAGTAGGGTTCAATATTGAGTTGGCTCCGCCCTTTGCAGCTATAACAGCTTCAACTCTTCTGGGAAGGCCGTCCACAAGGTTTAGGAATGTCTATGGGAATGTTTCACCATTCTTCCAGAAGAGCATTTGTGAGGTCAGGCACTGATGTTGGAAGAGAAGGCCTGGCTCGCCGTCTGCGCCCACAGGCCCTGTTCACACCTGAGCGTTTTTCAGCTCGTAAAATGCTCATCTCTAAACTCTCAAAACGCCCAAAACAAATGAGCGTTTTGTTGCCTGAAGCTCTAAAAAAGTACATGAGCTTCTTTTTTGGCAGATTACAGGCTTTTTTGTTAGATGGCAATGCCTGCCTCCAAATACGCCTGGAAAACACGCAAAAAAGGCCTGAAAATCAATGGAAGAAAGCCAACAAAAAGGCCTGAAAACAATACGCTCAGGTGTGAATGGAGCCTAAGTCATCCCAAAGGTGTTCAGTCAGGTCGGGTCGGGTTGAGGTCAGGACTCTGTGCAGGTCAGTCAAGTTCCTCCACCCCAAACTCTCTCATCCATGTCTTTATGGACCTTGCTTTGTGCACTGGTGCGCAGTCATGTTGAGGGGCCATCCCCAAACTCCTCCCACAAAGTTGGGAGCGTGAAATTGTCCAAAATATCATGGTATGCTGACGCCTTAAGATTTCCCTACTAAGTGGCCAAGCCCAACCCCTGAAAAACACCACCACACCGTAATCCCCCCCTCCATCAAATGATTTGGACCAGTGCACAAAGCAAGGTAACCAGTAAGTGACAGCCGGCCCATCTGATGATGTGACACAATGCTTATGTAGTAGAATACTCAATGAATGAATACCCCATGAATGAGTACCCCATTCATCCATCCATCCATCCTTCCACTCCCCCATCTATCCATGTCTCCAACCATCTATCCGTCCTTCCACTCCCCCATACATCCATGTCTCCAACCATCCATCCATTCATCCATCCTTCCACTCCCCCATCCATCGATGTCTCCATCTATCCATGTCTCCAACCATCTATCCGTCCTTCCACTCCCCCATACATCCATGTCTCCATCCATCCATGTCTCCAACCATCCATTCATCCATCCTTCCACTCCCGCATACATCCATGTCTCCATCCATCCATGTCTCCAACCACCCATTCATCCATCTATCCTTCCACTCCCCCATCCATCTATGCCTCCATGCTTTAGAAACCCCCCACCTTTCCCCCCATAGCATTTCTAGCTGTGGCCATCTGGAGTAAGGACAGATGACTCATATAGCATTTACTTCCTGGAATCCATCTGCCCTTAGCTCAGGCATGCATGCAAGAGGTTGTGCTTAGCTGAGAAAGCCCCTCCTCCCACAAAGGCTTCTGGGATTCATGACATCATTTGGGCCTAGACCATGGGTGTCCAACCTTTTGGCTTCTCTGGGCCACATTGAGTGTAGAGAAATTTTCTCGGGCCGCATATAAAATATATACTATAGTTATGGTATATAAGTAATAAAACGCTGCTGCGCCCTTCCCGAGCTGCCACGCCCCCAGCACTAATTTAACACAACTAGTGGATGATCTCCTCCGAGGCAGCCTCTCCCTAGTTAGTTTTGAAGCCGCCGTGGCCGTGCCCCCGACTCGACTTCCTTCCCAGCAAAAAAAAATAAAAAATTGTCAGGGGGCAGTGGGCCGCATTGCCTGCAGTTCTGGGCCGCATGCGGCCCCCGGGCCACAGGTTGGACATGCCTGGCCTAGACCAAAGACCAGGAAGACACTGTAGAAATGTAAAAAAAAATGTAAGCACGTAAATCTACTCTCCCTTCCTATCTATGTACTAATGATGGCAGGATAAGGATTAAAGTGATTGAAAAGGCAGAAGGTGCATTCTGTGTATGAAGGTAAAAAAAACTTCTTTGTGCAGCAGTCCTCCTAGCCCCCCTAATACTTACCTGAGCCCCCTCTGATCCAGCCAGGTACACGAGAGCTTTGGATCTCCAGGGACTTGCACTCCTGATTGGCTTTTGGCAGCAGTTGGAGCTATTGGCTCCCGCTGCTGTCAATCACAGCAAGTGAGCTAATGAGGAGATGGAGGGGCGGGGCCTAGTCTCAGAAGTGTGCCTGCTTGGGTGCCCTCACATTGTGGGGGCACTTGGCAGAAGGGAGGAGCCAGGAGCGCCAGTATGGGACCTCTGAAGAGGAGGATCAGGGCTGCTCTGTGCAAAACCATTACAGAGCTGGGAAGTAAAACACGTTTGTTAATTTAATACAAAGAAAAACGAGGGTTTAGTAACATTTTAAATGTTGATTGAGAGAGTTTAGTTTCACTTTCATAAATCCTGTAGCTGGTGACAAAGGGTCCAGTACTGTCCTCCCTACAGCTGATTTTTCTCTGGGGCTGCCATCTTGGATTTGGGCACCAGCTGGTGACTTCCTTCTGACTCACATCCGGCTATCCAATGTCCATTCCCAGTGGTGTAGGGGGACTGACCCTGGGTGGGGGACCGGCCAAGGAAACATCCTCACCAAGCCAAGGACTGACCAAGTAGAAGCGGGTACCATCAAAAAGAGGTACCCCCCCCCCCCCCATGTAGATAGAAGTGGGAGGGGAACAGAACGAGGGCATCTTTAGGGAATTTTCGCTTTAGTTGGTTCCTTGACCAGCTTGTTTCCATCTCATCCAGGACCAGGCTGTTCATTTTTCCTATCTATCTCTGCAGATCTGAGGAAAAATTTTGAGCAAGACCCACAAGGAAAAGAAGTCCCCATCGAAGGAATGATTGTCCTGCACTGCCGACCGCCAGAGGGAGTGCCCACAGCTGAGGTTTGTACTGAGAACTTGCTGAATTCAGATAGAGATGACGGCACGTCTGATGTGAGTGCATTTTATAGAAGTCTTTAGAGAGCAATCCAATGATGTAACGAGAGAAATCATTCAGTGAATGGCTAATGCAGGAAACATTACAATGTACTAAAGAGAAAAACTGCATTTACCTTCACGCCGGCCCATCTGATGATGTGGCACAATGCTTGTGCAGTAGAGTACCCCATGAATGAGAACATGATGACTGAGTACCCCATGAATGAGAACATGATGACTGAGTACCCCATGAATGAGAACATGATGACTGAGTACCTGATGAATAAGTACATGATGACTGAGTACCCGATGAATGAGTACCCCATGAATTAGTACCCCAGGAATGAGTAATAGATGAATGAGTACCCAATGAATGAGTACCCCATGAATTAGTACCCCAGGAATGAGAACTAGATGAATGAGTACCCAATGAATGAGTACCCCACGAATGAGAACTAGATGAATGAGTACCCTATGAATGAACACATGATGAATGAGTACCCCATGAATGAGTACATGATGAATAAGTACCTGATGACTGAATACCCCATGAATTAGTACCCCATGAATTAGTACCCCAGGAATGAGTAATAGATGAATGAGTACCCAATGAATGAGTACCCCAGGAATGAGAACTAGATGAATGATTACCCTATGAATGAACACATGATGAATGAGTACCCCATGAATAAATACCCAATTTAATGAGAACCCCATGAATGAGTACCTGAATAATGTATACCTAATGAATGAGTACCTGATTAATGAGTACCCCATGAATGAGTACCACGTGAATGAGTACCCCATGAACGAGTACTCCATGAACGAGTACCCCGTGAATGAGTACCCCATGATTGAGTACCTGATTAATGAGTTCCCCATTAATGAGTACCCCATGGCCCCCCGGAATGCATGATGAGGGTACAGTACAGAGTTTCCCATCAAAAGACAATTGCAGACATCTTTAAGGCTTAAAGGGTCCTGATGAAGCAGAGTATCCCGTGAAATGCGTAAACTGACTATAGATCTCATGGTATCCTTGTCTGAGTATTTTTTGTATCGCATTTTAATACCTCTGTAGACCTTTGTAGGCAATTTTTAATATGTCATTTTGTGATAAAATACTATGTACATTTTAATGGATTTTGTTTATTGATCCTGATTTTCACTATCAGAGGCATAATTAAAGTCCTCATTATTCCCATTGTGGTATATAAGGTATCCCAGGAGGGTGCAGACAATACATATGTTATTATTGCCTATGCATGAGATATTGAAGTCTGGGGATGTGTTTATTAAAAAATATATTTAAAAAAAATAAATAAATACAATTATTTGATTATGTGGAGGGGAATGATAGAAAATATTTAACGTGAATTATATTACCCCTTAATTCTCTATAGCTGTGGGATCCCCAATACTCCTCCTATTGCTGTTTTGATGATGTTGCCGGTGTTGGTATTCTTGACAATTTCATTTTTTTGGTGATTATTTTGGTTTCTAATGTAAATTTTATGCAACCCACTTCAACCAGACTTGACAGAGCACCTCACACGTGAACTGGGTATGTCTGCTTCTGGAATCCTGTATTCTGTAACTTCCTCACCCTCCAATAATGTATCACCAGCAGTGGCGGCCGGCCGATAGGGGGCGCAGGGGCACCGCCCCCCCCCCAAAAAAAAGGAGAAGATTAAAAAAAAAAATTGTCTATTTTTCACCCACTAGGGGCGCCGGACTTAGTGCTGGGTATGGGGGGGGGGGTGGGGTTTTTGACCCCACCGTCGGCTGGCAGAGGCGCCGATTGATGCTCTTCTGGGGGTCATCGGGGTGCAGAGCATTGCGCCCCGACACTCCCCACTTTTCTGATGTCCAGGCTGTGATTGGTCCTGACTCCAGCCTGGACCAATTACAGTAGGACATGGACCTTGTGACGTGACGCGTGGGGGGCGGTGCACCGCCCCGGCGTCACGATCACCTTCTGGCTTCCGTTCATTGCCCGGCGCAGAGAGGAGTGTCAGAGAGGAGAGGACGGAGACAGAGCTGAGCGAGTTTTTAGTTACATCTTTGTTACATTTTACACAACATTATTTAAACAACACAATCACTTTGTTACATTTGTTTCATTATATATGTCATTGATAGTTTATCAGTCTATTGATTTATATATATTTTTAATACTCATTTTTGCACAGGAATATTCGGTCTCTACACATATATATAATTTCCAGCGTGCAGGATTACTTTTATAAATTTGTTGATCTTATACAGTTTTATCTAACTAGGTTCATCAGTTGGGAATTGCAGTCTCTAGGTTTTTTATTTACACTGGCACCTTAAAAATTAATATAGTCTGATTAAATTAGTCCATCAAAAAAATGATAATAAATATAAATTATTTGAGCTTGAATTGGGTCTAAATAGAATTTGCGCTCGTTTTTTACACTTCCCAAGATAGGAGTGACTTTATGTGAAAGACAACAGGAAGTTTACAGTAGGAGGTTTCGGAATCCTTCTCCTTGGTTACAAACAGAAGAGAAAAGGGGTTCCCAGATCGTTAGGAACCGGGCTGGGCTGCGGCATTGTACCTACCTATACCTGGCTGAGGAGATAGGCCTATGGTCAAGGTAGGCTGTTGACCTAATTCAAGTTGGGCTGTTGTGCTAATTTAAAGTTCTATTCAGAAGGGTTAGGTAAAGGGTTTGAATGTCTTGTAGTATAATCATCCAGGATCACGTAAGGGAATTGTAAGAATGGCCAATGAGTCTTCCTGATACATTTCAGATGAAGTCAGATTTTGCAGAAGGCTTCTGGGGCAGACCAGGGCAGCAAGTGTGTGGGTGAGGCCTACTTGCCCTGCAGGGGAGGTGACCTTTTCCTGTGTGTGCTTATCATTGCCTGGGACCAGGCGGGGCCCCGTTCATGTAAAACTCAAACATTATGGCAGTACCCCGGCCGTACACTGTGTGCAGTAGTTAAAGATACGTAGTGAAGCATCTTGTCCCATGTCACTACACACCTTGCTTGTTGGTGTTTGCATTTAGGAGGGACACCGCAGAGCTTACACCCTCTCCACCGGTTCAGCATACCTCTGCCACCTCAATCCAAGTGACATAATAGGGCAGACCTCATGCATGCTCTCACCTAACTCCTTCTCTCTCCCGTACCATGCAGCCAGATACACCGCGGGCTTGGTCCTGGTTATTTTGGGGGGAACCGAGTGCTAGGGAAGGAGCCCTCATCATGGAGGACCTGTCACCTACACCAGGTACCAAGCTTTGTGCCCGGCTGCTATGTACTTTGCACCAGTTATTGGTTACCCATAGCAACTGCATTCCTCCTCCAACTTGTCTTGCCGAGTTAACCTTTTGTAGTGGCCTTGCTTCATACCCCATTGTGCTTTACAGGCCTAGTTCTTTTGGTGCACCAAATTCTACCATGCACCCCTTGAATGGCTTCAGACCAGCCTCAGAATGTTTGAAACTTTACTAAAGCTTTCAATGACAAAGTCCATTGCAATACATCTCAGTGCAACATCATTTCAACCCTAACTGTCTATGTTGAAGCTGCCCAGGCATACCTTGGAAAGGCGAGAGTCCAATATTGGAAGCCTCCAGACATTTGGCCGTTCCTCCGATATTTTGGTGTCCGGAGGAACTTCTGATTGCAGCAGCCTCTTCTTAAGATCCCATTTCTGTTGCAGCCTGAAGTGGGAAAAGAGCGAGCCCCTGGACCGATCGTTTCCCCTGTTTTATAACACAGAGAAGTAAGCCAAGACCCAAAAAGCCTGGGAAAGGAGTAAGTTCCCCGTTAACCCCTTCCCAGCCAGGGCAGGCCAAATGGCTTGTTATCGCAAAACACACATCTATAGGCAGGGCTTTTTTTCTCCCCACCTCTGAGTCACTCCTCGTCTCCGCCCCCTACCCATCTCCGAGCACCGACCCTTGGTTTCACCCACTACCCACCTCCGAGCACCATCCCTTGGCTCCACCCCCTGCCCACCTCCTAGCACCATCCCTTGGCTCCACCCCCTGCCCACCTCCGAGCACCATCCCTTGGCTCCACCCCCTGCCCACCTCCGAGCACCATCCCTTGGTTGCACCCCCTGCCCACCTCTGAGCACCATCCCTTGGTTCCACCCCCTGCCCACCTCCAAGCACCATCCCTTGGTTCCACCCCCTGCCCACCTCCGAGCACCATCCCTTGGTTCCACCCCCTACCAACCTCCGAGCACCATCCCTTTGTTACACCCCCTACCCACCTCTCAGCACCATGCCTTGGTAACACCCCCTACCCCCCTCTGAGCACCATCCCTTGGTTCCACCCCCTACCCACCTCCCAGCACCATGCCTTGGTTACACCCCCTACCCCCCTCTGAGCACCATCCCTTGGTTCCACCCCCTACCCACCTCCCAGCACCATGCCTTGGTTACACCCCCTACCCACCTCCGAGCACCATCCCTTTGTTACACCCCATACCCACCTCCCAGCGCCATGCCTTGGTCACACCCCCTACCCCCCTCTGAGCACCATCCCCTACCCACCTCCCAGCACCACCTAATTTAGAGAATAAAGAAGCAAGTATCATTTTGTTGTGCTAAGCAGTTTGTATGGAATTCGTTAATAGTAACAAGAAAAGCAGTAAAATAGATCCCCTGGAATCAGCAATAATCGACCACCCCCCAACAATAGATCCCCCAGCAACAATAAATTCCTCCACTGTAACAATAGCCCCACCCACAACAAAATGCCCTCCAGCAACAATAGATTTACCCCAGCAACAATAGATCCCCCAGCAGCCAGCATCAATAGGCCCTTCAGCTCACCCCACTGACCCCAGCACCCCTTTACCATTGCATACATTCAGACTGGAGGTTCCGGAACTGCGTTCCCCCGCGTTCCCGCTGAAAAAAAGCCCTGTCTATAGGCAACCTGCCTACAAGCGGTCAAGTGGAAGTAGGATTGGCCCCCCTCACGGATCCTGTAGCAGCATTCCTAGGGCTTGTATTGATGGCCTTTGGCATCAATTTGTCATCAATGTGAGCTCATCCAGAGTATTTGTCCTGCAGTTGACTTCCTTCTCACATGCATTTCGCCAAGAGCTTGCGCACGAAAGAAAACGCATACGTAAGTCGCGCCCGCAAATGAAAGCGCTGTTCAAACCACACATATGAGGTATCACCAGAGCGAGAGCAATAATTCTAAAAAAAAAAAAAATACTCTGTAACTCTAAACTGGTAACCATTAAAAATGTTAAAGCGTCGCCTATGGAGATTTTCATGGTCCGTAGTTTGTCGCCATTCCACAAGTGTGCGCATTTTTAAATGGTAACAAGTTAGGTATCTATTTACTCGGCATAACATCATCTTTCACAATATACAAACAATTGGGCTAACTTTACTGTTTAGATTTTTAAATGCAGTGAAATGTGATTTTTCAAATTTTTTCCAAAATAATGGCGTTTTAAAGACCGCTGCGCAAATACCGTGTGACAAAAAATATTGCAACGGCCGCCATTTTATTCTCCCGAGTCTTTTGGTAAAAAAATATATATACATAATGTTTGGGGGTTCTAAGTAATTTTCTTGCTAAAAATACTGATTTTAACCGGTTGCCGACCGCTACAAGTACATTTACTGCGGCGGTCAGCCCCGGCCAGGCAGAGTGACGTATGGGTACGTCACTCGCCTGTCACTGACTTGTGAGCCAATAGCGGGCGGGCGCCCGCCGCAGCTCGTTCACTTACAAGTCAGTGCGTGTGACCGGCGGACCCGATCGTCCGCCGGTCACTCACGATCGCTCCGGTGAAGGGAGAAAGGCAAGCGGCTTATGTAAACAAGCCGCCTGTCATTCTCCCTGGTGTAAAAATGGAGATCAGACGGTTCTACTATGTAGAACTGTTGATCTCTGTTTTTACACCAATACCCATGTCCAACTACAGTTAGAAACACGCCCCTAGGACACACTTAAACCCTCCCTCTCCAAAAAAATTAACCCCTTCCCTGCCAGTGTCATTTTTGCAGTAACAGTGCATATTTATAGCACTGATTACTGCAGTAATGTCACTGGTACCCCCAAAAGTGTCAAAAATGTCAGTCAAGGGTCCGATCTGTCCGCCGCAATGTCGCAGTCCCGCAAAAAAAAACGCAGATCGCCGCCATTACTCGTTAAAAAAAAAAAAACACCAAAAATGACAGAAATCTTTCCCTTTGTTAGTAAACGCGATAACTTTTGTGCAAACCAATCAAAATACGCTTTTTGCAATTTTTTTTACCAAACATATGTAGCATAAAACAAATTGGCCGGAAATGTTAAAAAATTTAGATTTTTACATTTTTTTTTGGGGAATTTCATATAAAAAAATGTGAATAATATTGCTATTTTTGCAAAATTGTCGCTCTTTTTTTGTTTATAGCGCATGATCAAAAATCGCACAGGTGATCAAATACCACCAAAAGAAAGCTCTGTTTGTGGGAAAAAAAGGACGTCAAATTTGTTTAGGTACAGCGTCGCACGACCGTGCAATTGTCCGTTAAAGTCAAGCAGTAAAAAATCGCAAAAAAAACCCCTGGTCAGGAAGGGGGAAAAATCTTCCGGGGCTTAAGTGGTTAACCACTTCTGGACCAGAAGGATTTGCCCCCTTAATGACCAGGTCATTTTTTGCTTTTTTTCCCCACAAATAGAACTTTATTTTGGTGGTATTTGATCACCTGTGCGATTTTTATTTTTTGCGCTATAAGCAAAAAAAGAGCGACAAATCTGAAAAAAAAAAACTATATTTTTGACATTCTGCTATATAACATCCCCCCCCCCCCCCCCAAAAAAAAAAAAGTTTAAAAATCAAAATGTTTTAACATTTTAGACCAATTTGTGTTCTGATACATATTTTTGTTAAAAAAATTGCAATAAGCGTATTTTGATTGGTTTGCGCAAAAGTTATTGCATTTACTAACTACGGGAAAGATTTATATTATATTGCAATGACCGCCATTTTATTCTCCAGAGTCTTTGCTAAAAAAATATACATATATAATGTTTGGGGGTTCTAAGTACCGTATTTATCAGCGTATGACACGCATCTCAATTTCAGGAAAAACGTTTAAATTTGAAATAAATAGCTTTGATCTCAGAACTTTTTTTTTTATAAATCAAATGCAGCCTCATCAGTGCAGTGTCCATGAATGCAGCCTCGCCAGCACATTGACAATAAATGCAGTCTCGCCAGCGCAGTGTCCTCTATTGCAGCCTCGCCAGCGCAGTGACCTCTATCGCAGCCTCACCAGCGCAGTGTCCTCTATTGCAGCCTCGCCAGCGCAGTGTCCTCTATTGCAGCCTCGCCAGCGCAGTGTCCTCTATTGCAGCCTCGCCAGCGCAGTGACCTCTATTGCAGACTCGCCAGCGCAGTGTCCTCTATCGCAGCCTCACCAGCGCAGTGTCCTCTATTGCAGACTCGCCAGCGCAGTGTCCTCTATTGCAGCCTCGCCAGCGCAGTGTCCTCTATTGCAGCCTCGCCAGCGCAGTGACCTCTATTGCAGCCTCACCAGCGCAGTGTCCTCTATTGCATCCTCACCAGCGCAGTGTCCTCTATTGCAGACTCACCAGCGCAGTGTCCTCTATTGCATCCTCACCAGCGCAGTGTCCTCTATTGCAGACTCACCAGCGCAGTGTCCTCTATTGCAGCCTCACCAGCGCAGTGTCCTCTATTGCATCCTCACCAGCGCAGTGTCCTCTATTGCAGACTCACCAGCGCAGTGTCCTCTATTGCAGACTCACCAGCGCAGTGTCCTCTATTGCAGACTCACCAGCGCAGTGTCCTCTATTGCAGACTCACCAGCGCAGTGTCCTCTAATGCAGCCTCGCCAGCGCAGTGACCCCTATTGCAGCCTCGCCAGCCCAGTGTCCTCTAATATAGCCTCGCCAGTGCAGTGACCTCTATTGCAGCCTCGCCAGCGCAGTGACCTCTATCGCAGCCTCGCTAGTGCAGTGTCTTTGAATGCAGCCTCGCCAGCGCAGTGTCCTCTATTGCAGCCTCGCCAGCACAGTGTCCTCTAATGCAGCCTCGCCAGAGCAGTGACCTCTATTACAGCCTCGCCAGTGCAGTGTCCTCTATTGCAGCCTCGCCAGCTTAGTGTCCTCTATTGCGGCCTCGCCAGCTTAGTGTCCTCTATTGCAGCCTCGCCAGCTTAGTGTCCTCTATTGCGGCCTCGCCAGCGCAGTGTCCTCTATTGCAGCCTCGCCAGCGCAGTGTCCTCTATTGCAGCCTCGCCAGCGCAGTGTCCTCTATTGCAGCCTCGCCAGTGCCACTGCACAGAGCGGCGACGGGGCAGGCCGAGGAGTGGGAGGAGGAGCGGCCGCTGTCATCTGAAGTCCCGTCGCCTATGATAGACGTCACACGTCCCGGCCACTGTGCTGTCTATAATAGGAGGCGGGACTTCCTATGACAGCGACCGCTCGTCCTTCCTTCTCCTCGGCCCGACCCGCCCCCCTTTGCCTCTCGGCGCTGCCTGGGTTTTATTTATTTTTATATATATATCGGCGTATAACATGCACTGCTGCTTTGTCCTCCATTTTTAGGAGGAAAAAGTGCGTGTTATACGCCGATAAATACGGTAATTTTCTAGCTAAAAATACAGATTTTTACTTGTAAGCAGCAAGTGTCAGAAATGGGCTCGGTCCAGAAGTGGTTAAAGCAAAGCCCTTCCTTTACTCCCTTCATACAAAGTGCGAGTTTATTTTACCGTCTCAGTCCACTTTCTGTCAGAGTCGGCTCCTTTTATGAGAAATATCAGTGATCTGAAAGTGCTGATAGCGAGCGGTCAGACGTATTGATGAGCGATGCCGATGGCTTCACTTTACTGAAACTTGACATTTCTGTAGCTGAAAGCTAACAAGATGCTATAAGATGTTATTAATTATTCATCAATGTAACGTTTATAGGGCAGACTTCTTATCGCGTCTCCCCGTCTTCTCAGGATTTTACCTTTTGGACTTCATAAACTTTTCATTTCTTTCGCGGCCCGAAATGTATTGAAATGTATCGATCATCTATTGTGTATTCACCTTCATTAACCTGATCATGTTCTTGAAGCTCAGTTTGTTGGATTTAGGAGCTCGCAATCCGCGTTTATCCGGCTAATAAAGTAGAATTATACATTGTACACCTAAAGGATCTGCTGAAGCAAGAACTTTTCATTTTTTTTTGAAAATCAGGATATTTCTTTGATTTGCTCTCTTTGATCTTCTCTCTGAGGTTGTAGGGTGTGTTTGTTTGATCTGAGAGCATGCAAAGGATGAGAGAAGGTGGATGTAGAATTACCCCGGTGGTGGGGACCAGAAGTTGGAGTTTAAAGTATAACTGAAGGCACATCTTTTCTTTTTAGTTTTGGATAGGTGGGAGATGGATTAGAACCCCTGTCAGATATTTATTGCTGTCGGTACTCCTGTTGGGGAGATTCACCCTCTCCATTTGTCATGTGTAATGGATAAACTGGCCCCCTGACTGGGTACCTCCGTTGACGGATGCTCCTAGTTCTTCCCGAGGGCTCCAAGCACTCCACCAGACACCATAACCACCACAGACGCCACGAACCGCCGCAGCTTGGTTGGGGTCTCGACGTCTCCTACCTACCCTAGACCTACGACAAGGCTCCAGGTTCCAGTGGGTGAACCTCTCTTTCCCAAGAGAGTGAAGCAGGAACAGGAACAAACTCTTACAAGAGCTTAGCGATTATCCAAAGGAGTATGAAGAGCATAGCAATCCCTTGTAGCATATTCCCCCAATAAGAAACAGGACTCTAGATTGAGGGTGAAGTAGAACTCAAGGTTTTAATGGCACAGCTGCTCTTTTATACAGTTTTCCTCCACAAGGTTACCGCCCAGGTGGACCTTGTGGGGAACGGGACATGAAATTCACAATCCAATAAAAACAGAGTTTTACACTCAGTCACTCCCATACAGTGTACACAATCCCTCCCCTCTGCCTGATTACATTATCATGTGCAGATGAAATTGTATACAGAACTAGAATTAACCTGAACTAATTATTGAGAGATATTGTTGATAAATATTACTCTCCCATTTGAAGTTATGCAAACCATATTCTCAGTGTCCATTAAGTATTTGTCTTTCACTCCCAGTGACGGTGAGTACCGGCACATCATGTTTACTGTTACCACCAAAACTGAAAGTAAAAGAAAATCCAAAATGTTGGGTTGTCCCCCAGAACAGTAATGGGGGGGGGGGGGGGGATTGGATCACTAGTTCTGGTAACATCCAGCAGTTCCCTCACTTTGAAGGGATTTCCTCCCCCGATTGTCAGAATTATCATCTGTATCAGATTTAAAGTGGTTGTAAACTTCTGAAATGAAAAATGAACAAAGCATATCCTTTTATAGAGTGTACCTTTCCCTATCCAAAGCACTAAGTGTGATCTCTGTCTGTACACTAATTCCATTTCTATCTGCATGAGCCACTTCCGACAGTCTTTGTCGACAATAAGGAATCCCAGCACTGCTCCACCGCCAGCATACAGCTGGTGATTGACAGCCTTAGCTGTGCATGTTACTTATGAGACTATATAGAGGGGATGTGTCCATTCACTCCACTCAGGTCTCAGATTACACCCAGAATCTTGCTCTATGCTGTGCAGTGTGTGACATCAGACCCATGCCCCACCCCCCTGCTGTCAGGGGTGTAGTGGCAGAGCCTGACTTGTAGAGGAATGTCTCACCGGGTATCCGGCGGGACACAGGTTCACCAGAGGCGTGGAATCTAAGTGCTAGCCGGTTTTCACCAGGGCCCCAGATGGTGGGGATGGACTTGACTGCGTGCTAACACCAGGTCGTGGTCCTCAGGATTCCGCGGTCGAGCCAGGAGCAGGTCCAGGACCAATAGCCGGTAACAGGTAAGCAGATCAGGATGAGACAGAAGAATAGTCAAGACAAGCTGGGTCAGATGATCAGGAACAGCAGATAATATCAGATACAGGGAACATGAGAGCTGAAGATCACACAGCAAAGATTTAGTGTGATTACTGGCTTTAAATAGGATGCTTGGCGCCAAAGAGGATTGTGTGCGCATGCTCGATCACGCGAACGCGAGATAGCCGCAAACTATCTCAAGGTAGCCTCAGCGTATGCGCATGCGCATAGGCGTTCGCGGTTAGCAGCGCCAGTGCGCCTGCGCATGGTAGCGAATCCCTGACACCTGCCTTCTGGAGCTCAGAAATGCTGTGCAAATTCTAGACTTGGAATGGCTGTAGAGGAGAGAGGGATGAAGGTAAGCAGGTATAACTTATGTAGTAAGTGTATCACCTGAGGATAGCCCCTTCATTGGGTATATGGGTGGGTTTACAACCACTTTAGGGACTGAAAGTCTATGCAATGTGTTTAGAAGCAGAGAAAATGGGTCATCACTATGAATGTTGACCCCTAGCCCCCCTCCCCAATGAGGGTGGGAATGTGACAAAATAGGAAATGCGGATAAAGGAATGTAAATATAGAAGTTGGTTGGATGAACCATGAGGATGGGAGGAGACTGTACAATGCACCAAAATTGGAGAAAGTTCTAATTGTGAAAAGAAGACATAGACAGTTCTAAGAGATTTCAGATCCATTGTAATACAGAAACTTTCTTTTCATCCCTCTAAAACTTTCTAAAAGATGAATGGACTGTATACAGAACATGTATGGGAATATTCCACCACATACAGGGACACGGCCAGGATGTTGGGAGTGATTAATAGTTCTGGATTCAGTGGAAAGTCTACAGTAATAGAAAATCCAGAAGAGTTCTTGGTATAAAACACATATTTATACCACAACCCCGCCCATGGAGCCTAGATTTTATGAATAGAATTATTGCCGCCTTACATTTGGAAATGTCAGGAATGGTAATCTGGGAATGTTTGAGTATAATATTGGTAAAATTTCTCAAAAAACTTAAGCTGGAAGATTTTAAGAATCCTATAACTTCTAATAACACTGAAGTTATCACTCTGTGAAGTCATCTGTCTATACCAGACTTTCCCAAACTTTCTAACATGGGACCTCAGTCATGGAGGATGGAGGACCTCAGTCATGGGGGATGGAGGACCTCATTAATGGGAGATGAAGGAGCTCAGTTATGGGGGATGAGGAGCTCAGCTATGGGGGATGGAGGAGCTCAGTTATGGGGGATGGAGGAGCTCAGTTATGGGGGTGGGGGACCTCAGTTATGGGGGATGGGGGACCTCAGTTATGGGGGATGGGGGACCTCATTAATGGGAGATGAAGGAGCTTAGTTATGGGGAATGGGGGACCTCAGTTGTGGGGGATGGAGGAGCTCAGTTAAGGGGGGGGCTCAGGTATGGGGGGTGGGGGACCATAGATATGCAGGATGGAGGACCTCGGTTATAGGGGGATGGAGGGGCTTAGTAATGGGGGGGGGGTAGAGGAGCTCAGTTATGGGGGTGGGGGACTTCACTTATGGGGATTAGAGGATCTCATTATTGGGGCATAGAGGAGCTCAGTTATGGGGGATGGAGGAGCTGAGTTTTGGGGGATTGAAGAGCTCGGGTATGGGGGATGAATAAGCTCAGTTATGGGGGATGGAGGAGCTCAGTTATGGGGGTTGGAGGAGCTCAGTTATGGGGGATGGAGGACCTCAGTTTATCGGGGATGGAGGAGCTCAGTTTTGGGGGATTGAGGAGCTTGGTTATGGGGAATGGAGGAGCTCAGTTATGGGGGGATGGAGGAGCTCAGTTATGGGGGATGGAGGAGCTCAGTTATGGGGGATGGAGGAGCTCAGTTATGGGGGATGGAGGAGCTCAGTTATGGGGGTTGGAGAAGCTCAGTTATGAGGGATGGAGGAGCTCAGTTATGAGGGATGGAGGAGCTCAGTTATGGGGGTTGGAGGAGCTCAGGTATGAAGAATGAAAGAGCTTAGTTATGGGAAATGGAGGAGCTCAGTTATGGGAGAGGGAGGAGATCAGTTATCGGGGATGGAATGGCTCAGTTAAGGGGGATGAAGGAGCTCAGTTATGGGGGATGAATGGCCTTAGTTATGAGGGATGGAATACCTCAATTATGGGGGCTGGAGGTCCTCTGGTATGGGTAATAGAGGACCTCAGTTATGGGGAATGACTGCAAGCATTAAAATTATTCTCCCTTGAAAAGAGACACTTAACATGTCATATGATCACAATATAGGAATCTTTAAATGGTGACTAGCATTGAGAGAAATGTTTTTACACTAAGGTCACTAAAGAAGATGTGCAGCCACACAATGAAGTTAGATGAGAAGCTGTTTAATCTTAAATTTCTTCTTTACTGTTAGAGCAGTACAGATGTGGAGTCCCTTCCACAGTTGGTGGTGTCAGCGGGGAGTATAGATAAATTCATAAACATTTGGATGTTTTTCTTAATGAATTCAATATGGAAAATGGTATTGACACACACATACTCTGGTTGAACTGGAAGGACAGGTCTCTTTACCCAACCTTGCAAACCATGTAACCAGAACGTATGTAACTATGTAATTTCGTACCGTGTTGCCAAGGCTTCACATATTACCAATGCCGAAATGTAGGGCCTTGGTTCCAGGTAATCACATTGTTCTGTTGCCAACTCAGTACTATGTTATCAAGAGTGAGTTTAGTAGAACCAGCCTAGGGATGTAGGAAGGTGTTGCTGGCAGTGTGCTTCCAGCAGTAGGTTGTTCTAAGGACCAGTCTAGGTGCATACAGGGAAATAATCTGAAGGGTTCCTGACACCCGGCTATAACCTGACGATACGACCTGGAACTGACAGGTTCATTGATTCACAAGGAGTGCGAGCTCCCGGTATGTGGACACCCAAGGTAATTCCAATTCATTCATTATTGTAAACCAGCATCCAGCCTAGCAAATAAAGATGTGAGCCGAATGAGCCTCCCCCTCCCCCCCCCCCCGCATAAGCAGCTGACACTGCCACCGAGATATGGATGGTGAAGCTTAATGGGCTCTTTGGAAAAATGCAGGTTTTGAATCGTTACCATGACAGTCATTTATTCAGTCTCACTAAAAGCCCCTGCTCCAGCTCTAGAAGAGCAATTTGGTTTCTCTTTGAACATTTAACTTGTTGATGTGAACTTTTAAGAACATTTATAATGCAGGAGAACACAATCTCCACACAAAACACTTGTTATTTCATGGAAATCGCTTCCAAAACAATTCATTATTCACAAAACACGGGTCTATCTACCTCATGGAGCCGGCAGGAAAACCCATCGCTCCTTGACAAAGTTTAGAGGAGGGGGATGGAAATGTAACATTTCGAGGTTACTGCTGAGATTCTCTCTTCCGTAATATTATTCTTATCTGCCTCTGTACAAAATACCAGGGATGTACAAAAAGTAGTGAAAAAGTGGGCATAACTTTTTTATGAACTTACAAAGGTTGTTCAAACGTCATATTTTGGTGGAGTAACTCTTCCTTTATAGAAGTGGTCTCCAAACTGTGGCCTGGAGGAAAGATATGGCCCTTTGCTTGCCTAGTGCTTTGGGACACCATTCCTCCCACTGACACCATTAATAGGACACTATTCCTCCCACTAAGAACATTGATGGGGCAAAATTCCTCCCACTGAGAACATCGATGGGGCAAAATTCCTCCCACTGAGAACATCGATGGGGCGAAATTCCTCCCACTGACACAATTACTGGGGCACTATTCCTCCCACTGACACCAATGATGGGGCACTATTCCTCCCACTGACACCAATGATGGGGCACTATTCCTCCCACTGACACCAATGATGGGGCACTATTCCTCCCACTGACACCAATGAGGGGGCACTATTCATCCCACTGACACCAATGAGGGGGCACTATTCCTCCCATTGATACCAACCATAGGGCACTATTCCTCCCACTGACACAATTACTGGGGCACTATTCCTCCCACTGACAACATTGATGGGGCACTATTCCTCCCACTGACACAATTACTGGGGCACTATTCCTCCCATTGATACCAACCATAGGGCACAATTCCTTCCACTGACAACATCAAAGTGGCACTATTCCTCCTGCTAAGACCAGTGTTCAGACATTATTCCTCACATTGATAACAACCATAGGGCACTCATCCTTCTGCTAAAGCCAACAATTGGGCACTATTACTCCTGTTGAAATCAATGATGGAGCAGTGTTTACCCACACTGATGCAGGGACATTTTCTGCTCCCACTGGCCACAGCCCAGGCTCCCTAAAGCCTTAAGGGCAGTAAACTGGCCTTTTGTTTGAAAAGTTTGGAGACCCCTGATCCATGGTAACTCTTCTTCTTTTCATTGTAGGTAAATAATGGACTCCAAGCAGAAGCAATGTGCCGTCATTGAGCTCTTGATAAAGAAAGAGTGCAGGCTGTCTGACATCCACAGACAGCTGCAGAATGTTCACCAAGAGGAAACCATTGAGAAGAGTCACCAATGACAAGACATTGCTCTTATCAATGGTGTAATTTCTGTAAATATTTTGTAGCCTCCTGTGGATGTCGGACAGCCTGCACCCCCTCCTTCATCAAGAACTCAATGATGGCACATTGCTTGTTTGCAATCCATTATTTACCTGCAATGAAAAATAAGAAGTAAAAGATAAGGAATTAATATAGAGGAACCATTACTATAGAAGAAGAGTTACTATAGAGGAAGAGTTACTCTACCAACATGTGAAATTTCACTGGAACTAACCCCTGAAAAACAACCCCAAACTAAAATCCCCCCTCCACCAAATGATTTGGACCAGTGCACAAAGCAAGATCCATAAAGACATGGATGAGTGAGTTTGGGGTGGAGGAACGTGACTGCCCTGCACAGAGTCCTGACCTCAATCTGATAGAACATCTTTGGGATGAATTATAGCAGAGACTGTGAGTCAGGCCTTCTGGTCCAACATCAGTGTCTGACCTCACAAATGCGCTTCTGGAAGAATGGTGAAATATTCCCATAGACACTCCTAAACCTTATGTACGGCCTTCCCAGAAGAGTTGAAGCTGTTATAGCTGCAAAGGTTGGGCCAACTCAATATTGAACCCTACGGACTAAGACTGGGATGCCATTAAAGTTGATGTGTGTGTAAAGGTAGGCGCCCCAATACTTTTGGTAATATAGTGTATATAGAGAGGTGTCCCAATACTTTTGGTAATATAGTGTATATAGAGAGGGGTCCCAATACTTTTGGTAATATAGTGTATATAGAGAGGGGTCCAAATACTTTTGGTAATATAGTGTATATAGAGAGGCGTCCCAATACTTTTGGTAATATAGTGTATATAGAGAGGGGTCCCAATACTTTTGGTAATATAGTGTATATAGAGAGGCGTCCCAATACTTTTGGTAATATAGTGTATATAGAGAGGGGTCCCAATACTTTTGGTAATATAGTGTATATAGAGAGGCGTCCCAATACTTTTGGTAATATAGTGTATATAGAGAGGCGTCCCAATACTTTTGGTAATATAGTGTATATCCAGTGGCTCCCCTGGGGGGGTAAAAAAAAAAAAAAAATGTGGACTCGTTCGCTCAAGCCCAACATGAAAAATCACCAGACTTTACTGGCTAAGAATGGGAGACAACAAATGCTTATAAGACTTAAACTTTATTGTACCTGTTAAAAATACATAGATAGCAAGGATAAAACAGAATACCTTCAATGACCAAAAGGCCTAGCAGGGTTAAAGGTGCAATACCCTGCTATAGGTAACCAGAAAATCGAAATATACACTTACCGGCCTATTTATTAGGTACACCTTCCTAGTAGCGGGTTGGACCCCCTTTTTTCCTTCATTCTTCGTGGCATAGATACAACAAAGTGTTGGAAATATTCACACTCCTAAACCTTGTGGACGGCCTTCCCAGAAGAGTTGAAGCTGTTATAGCTGCAAAGGGTGGGCCAACTCAATATTGAACCCTACTTACTAAGACTGTGTTAGCTCAAATCTCGTCAGGAGGCAATTTACAAGATGATATACGGCCCTTCAGTCCCAATTTCCCCTGTATAGTGAATTCTCTCTCTTCCGGCCAGGAGATGCGACGACACAGAGCACTTAAGCAAGGTGTAGACACATCTGTTTATTTCAAGTTTCGCTCACACATTTAAAGGATATTTGGGCGGCAAAAACTGCTTTAAACTGGTTACAATTCATAGGTCAATTTAACAATAGAACATATCTCACAGAAAACAGTACATGAAAAGGTCCTTGCGTTCCCCATACATCTGTGTCAATATGAGGTGTCTTGTGTCTGAGATTGTGTTTTGTGGGAGAGCCGATCCGTCTGTGTTCAGCTGTCATGTGTTAATGTAATCAATTGTTAAATGTGTTTAGGTGGTGTCAGTAATCTCTATGTGAAGCCTTAACTTGTTAAGTGCATAAATGAATGAATGAAAAGGTGTTTAACATGTCAACACCTGTCTATATGCGAAATATCCAACTGTCTGATGTCCATGGTGTATGAATGAGGTGTGTCAAATGGCTCGTTAATATGTAATTGCAAGGGGCCCACATTCCATTGGAAAGTGGGCATGAGCTGAAATATATTCTGAAATGGAATATAATATTTTAGTAAGGCACGGTGATACACTCTTTCAGACTGGGATGCCATTAAAGTTCATGTGAGTGTAAAGGCAGGCGGCAGGCGGCCCAATACTTTTGATAATATAGCTGTATTATATATATATATATAAAAAAAAAAAAGTCCAAAGTGATTTCTGCACTTAAAATGTTTTATTTGAATTATCAATAATAAGACAAACGTAAAAAATATCAGAAGTATTCCAAATAACAGTTTTGGGCTCTCATGGTAACACCCTTTATCAGACAGGAACACATTATATTTTAATATATATATATATGTATATATATATATATATATATATATATATATATATAATTTTTTTTAACAAAAAAAAATATAATTTTATGCTGCCGTTGGTACCTTATATATAAAGTTTGGGTTTGAACATTGAGCTCTGTTAGACTTGATGATATGCATGTCTGGCGTCTTTGTTCCTTGAAGCAATCTGGAGCCAGTGTTTGATATACATTCATTTTATCTTAATTATCAAATCTCTTTTCTGCCTGGATTCATCATGCATGACTAGAAAGTTTTATCCCAGTGTGTGTAAACTGTACAGCTGATTATAGGTAGAAAGCAAAGCTTTTCAGCATAATACCAGTGGAAATTGGTTGACAGTGGCATCTGCATGCCTCCCTATAATCCGGTTATTTATGGAACAGTCTTCATTTTCACTAACGTATCATTTGGTTCTCTTCAAACGGCATAGCCAAGTTCTTTTCTGTGAATTTCCAAAGGAGTTGTATTTATTGAGCCATTTATGAGCTTCCTCAGTCTGGTGTCCTTCCAAAAATGAATGATGTGGATTTGTCCATGCATTTTTTTTATTTTTTTTATTTAATGTCGACATTTACATCTTTAATCTAAGACACAAATTCTAAAAATATGCAAAAACACCCTTAAATAAACCATTCTAATTCACAATTTTTAAGGATTTTGTTCACAATTATACTAGGTGGAATGGGGTGGATAACTATGGTTTCTATCCTGATATACACCCCTTAAATCACCAACACAGGGGAGATTAAGGGAAGAAGGGAGGGAAGGAAGAAAAAGGAAGGGAAAAAAGAAAATATATATATTTATTTATTTATTTTGTGTGTGGATTTACAGTAGGTGTAGGTTTATAAAATTAGTTGCTATGTGTATATATATATATATACATCCTGATAAACTATTTTCTTTTTTTTTTTTTGTGTGTATATTTCACAATATGTAATGTGTTTTTTTTTTTTTTTCCCTCACAATTACACAGCGTGAAACTGAGTAGATAACGATGTTTTCCAACCTGATATACACCCCTTAAATTAACACAGAGAAAGTATTTTTATTGTTACTCCTTTTTTTTTCCCCCCAGGGTGTTGTAATTGGTTGGTGTGTGTGTGTGTGTGTGTGTGTGTGTGTATATATATATATATATATATATATATATATAAATATATATACTGTATATACACCTTTAAATAAAATGATTTTAGTATATGACACACCAATTATAAATGTATTTATTTTTTTATTTTTTAGGTCTTTGTTCACACTATATAGGGTGGAACAGGGGGGCAGCCATACCCTGGGATACACCCTTTAATTCAATCACTTTGTTTTTTTGGGGGGTGGGGGCGGGGGTGGATGGAGACAGTGTAGGGATTGGGGGGTAGGGAAGGAAAAAGAGAGGGGAAATGAAAAGAAAAACAGTCGAAGGGTAATTCTTATGCTGGTGACACCAAAATTCCATAGTTTTGTGTAAATTGATGTTTTTTGTTTTGTAATGTTACATCTTCATTTGTTATGTATGTGAAGAAAGTTTATAAAAATATTTATAAACAAACTAGAAATATTGCAATATAGAGAGCCATAACAGTCTTTGTTTGATGCACAAAACAAACAAATGAAACAGTTTTCTTCAGCAAAAATAAAACAAACAATCGATAATCAAGAAAACACAATGGCTCACCACCACTCTCCCGTCCCACATTTGGGTTTAGGGTTCCTGTCAGCTTCAGGGGTATTGCAAATGCAGCAGGAGCTCAGCAAAACCGTGTTTTATTCTCCAGATAGTCCACACTTTCTCACAGCTGTGAACCACTCTACACTACCTCATAGACGCGTTCGGACTCCTTACTGCCCCTTTTCAAGCTTCCTTTTTGGGACCTCAAGTCCCTGCAATCAGGGTTTCCCACCCAAAATCTCTCCGAGGCCTTCAAATTCTGGGTCCCAAATGAGGACTTACCAATCCTGAGAGAACTGTCAATCAGTCCTCTCCTTTCTAACTAGACTACCCCGGAACCCCTCACTCTGCATGGGTGAGAATCCTTGAGTACCCAAAAAATGTCTATTGTCATTCCCTTTAAAGGGACCACAACATAATGGGGACACACACCTACATTCCTCCCGTCCAGGACCCATCCTGTACAAAGGCAAAGAGATTGTGCACTTTGCAAGTGCAGTTCCAAGGAAAAAAAAAAAAAAAGCATTTTTACTTGCACATGATTGGATGGTGGAAGTCAACAGAGCTTCCCCTCATTTACTAAGCTCTGGTACATATACTCTTGCAGAGTGCAATTGTACAGTCTATTTGCCTTTTCTACAAGATGCCAGGGATTTGTCCTAGATGGGAGGTATGTAGGTATGTGTCCCCATTATTCAGGTTATGGTCCCATCAAAGGGGACAATAAGAGACAATTCTTGAGTACTTGGGGGTTCTGACCCATGCAGAGTAAAGGGTCATTCCATGAGGCGAATGAGGGGATCTCCTTTTGCCATCTTGGTAATATATTGGCACAGAATACATCAAGGTTATATAAGAAGCAAGCGTGGAATATCTTCTATCCCTGCAAGCTATGAGCTATGCAGGTAGGCAACATGGGAAGGCAACAATAAGGTCACTGCAAGGAGTGGGTGAAGGGTTCTTCTCCTTTCTAGGGTCTCCTTGGTTAAATCAGGAAATATCTTGATAGCGGCACCATCAAAGTCCACCTTTCAGCTATAGTTTACTCATCAGTGCTACCTTCTAGCTAAAGCAAGAGCTTAGAAGTAAAGGCTTGAGCTGGTCATTGTTTGGTCATTGTTTGGTCATTGTTTGGTCATTGTTTGGTCAGGAAAACTCTTCTTCTGCAGAAAAGGTTTGTCAGTCAATCTCAGGGAAATAATTGGTCATCTGGAAATTTGTTGTTGAGACAAATCCAGAGATAAGTCCAAGTTCTGGACATGTAGTGGTAGATATATGATAGTTTTATTGTTGTTCCACAAGATGGGCACACGGGGAAGATATGGTGGTCTGGGAAATCTACAGACCTGGTCATGTTGGATGGGCTGTAGTGATTAAGTTACCTCTAAGGCAGGGATATGCAAACTGTGGCCCTCCAGATGTTGCAGAACTTCAAGTCCCATGAGGCATAGCAAGGCTTTTGACATCTACAAGTATGACACCCAGAGGCATGATGGGACTTGTAGTTTTGCAACAGCTGAAGGGCCACAGTTTGCATATCCCTGCTCTAAGGGAATCTGTGAGGTCTTCATATCCATTCAGCAAAACCAATAAACAGATAATGAACATAAAAAATGTTGTTTGACATTTCAGTTATGGTGGGGAAAGTAACTCGCCTCCATTGCGATGGAATGCATGAAGTATCAGAAGACATTTCATACCTGTCCCCATGATAAGTAAAAGTGTATTGGAGGCCTTCCATGGCTTCTTGGGTTTGCCAACATGGCACTCATTCACATGAAGCTGGGGGCGATTTTTGGCTCCACCTGGGACTACTTAAGGGTGGCTGATGGGAAGGTTGGTCCTCTTTCCCCCATTTGGAAGAAGGCAGGCTATACCACAGCATCTTTATCGAGATGTGGGATCCTCAGTGTAAATTTTATAGTAAGGTTTTGTTTTGCTTCTGTTGTGTTACATGCCCTCTCACCTCTCATTAACCTCTTCTGGTAACCCAGTTTGGGTTCCTCTTTTATTGTATATTTGGCCTTGATCATGGGGCTGCTACTAGGGCTATACTTATTTTACTTCATCCCGCTACCTATTCACTTTATGTTTATGGGGGATTTTTACCCCTTTGTAAATCTATTTTGGTTTCCCTTTTTCTTTTTGCCACACTTGTAATTCACACTTTCATTAGCACCATATTTATATAATCCTAGATACTCCATTTTTTTCATCTATTATTATAATGATGTAGCACCCTCCTAGGTAGGTGATAGGGCAAAGCATATAGGTGGCCCTGTCTGCATATCAGGGGGGCCTGATCATTTAGTTAGGCTGTCACATGTTTCCAGGTGTGACCTGTTGAGCCTAGCGAGTCTCCCCACTGTTTCCAATGAGGGCTCTTATTGGACAGTGGAGGAAACCTAGCCAATAGCACACCAGGGCTTATGGCTATCTCAGTGGGTGGAGTTTGCCGCAATGCACCCTGGGATGAGTTATAAGTCTGAGGGGGGCATGTGACAGGGCGTCTTTGGCGGGAAGCAGAGTCCCAGGAGGAGGGTGACGGCTGTCTCTCCTCCTGTCAGCGGTAGTGAGGGTGTCCTGGGCAGTCGGCCTAGAGGACAAAGGTTGAGCTGAACTGCAGAGAGGGATCCAGTGTGCTGTGGACCGAGTGGAGCTGCTGGGCAGAAGTTTCCAGGAAAAACAGTATTGTGAGTACTTGAAACCACCCAGGGGTCTGCCTAGGAGAGGGGACCACTCCAGAAGGTCAGAGGGATCTGGGAGCCAGCTAACCAGTAGAGAAGGCTTAGAAAGGGGGTGCCAGTGTCTAAGCCCTGAAGATAAGTGAGTAAAAGGGGGCGCCAGTGTGGGCCCTGAAGTGTTCAGCAGTGCAGCAGTCATACCAGTAGCTACCTCAGCAAGGAGTGCTTACGGGAGCTCAAAGAGGACTTCTTTATGCAAGAAAGCAGCCCAAAGTCAGTTTGGAGTTAACAAGCAGCAAGCCAGCGTTAACCAGCATCAACCGGCGTTGACCGGTATTTAGCCAGCGTCAAGTCAGCGCCAATCGGCATTTTTCAACTGACAATTGCGCGGTCGTGCAATGCTGTACCCAAATAAAATTTCAAAGAAGTTGGGACCACAGTCACCAAACAAACCATTGGTAACACAATATGCCGCCATGGATTGAAATCCTGCAGTGCCCGCAAGGTCCCCCTCCTCAAGAAGACACATGTACAGGCCCATCTGAAATTGGCCAATGAACATCTAAATGATTCAGAGAGAGATTGGGAGAAAGTGCTGTGGTCAGATGAGACCAAAATGGAGCTCTTTGACATTAACTCGACTCGCTGTGTTTGGAGGAAGAAAATGCTGACTGCGACCCTAAGAACACCATCCCTACAGTCACCATCCCTACAGTCACCGTCCCTACAGTCACCGTCCCTAGAGTCACCATCCCTACAGTCACCATCCCTACAGTCACTGTCCCTACAGTCACCGTCCCTACAGTCACCGTCCCTACAGTCACCATCCCTACAGACACCGTCCCTACAGCCACCGTCCCTACAGTCACCGTCCCTACAGTCACCGTCCCTACAGTCACCATCCCTACAGTCAACATCCCTACAGACACCATCTCTACAGTCACCATCCTTACAGTCACCATCCCTACAGTCACCGTCCCTACAGTCACCATCCCTACAGTCACCGTCCCTACAGTCACCGTCCCTACAGTCACCATCCCTACAGTCACCGTCCCTACAGTCACCATCCCTACAGTCACCGTCCCTACAGTCACCATCCCTACAATCACCATCCCTACAGCCACCATCCCTACAGTCACCATCCCTACAGCCACCATCCCTACAGACAACTTCCCTACAGTCACCGTCCCTACAGTCACCATCCCTACAGTCACCGTCCCTACAGTCACCGTCCCTACAGTCACCTTCCCTACAGTCACCATCCCTACAGCCACCATCCCTACAGACAACTTCCCTACAGTCACCGTCCCTACAGTCACCATCCCTACAGACACCGTCCCTACAGTCACCATCCCTACAGCCACCATCCCTACAGTCACCATCCCTATAGCCACCATCCCTACAGTCACCATCCCTACAGTCACCATCCCTACAGTCACCATCCCTACAGTCACCGTCCCTACAGTCACCGTCCCTACAGTCAACATCCCTACAGACACCATCTCTACAGTCACCATACTTACAGTCAAGCACGGAGGTGGAAACATGATGCTTTGGGGCTGTTTTTATGCTAAAGGTGCAGAGCGACTTTCCGCATTGAGGGGCCAATGGGTTAAGCCATGTATTGTAAGATTTTGGATGAGAACCTTCTTCCCTCAGCCAGGACACTGAAGATGGGTCATGGATGGGTCTTCCAGCTTGACAATGGTCCAAAACATACGGCCATGGAAACAAAGAAGTGGCTCAAGAAGAAGCACATTAAGGTCATGGAGTGGCCTAGCCAGTCTCCAGACCTTAATCCTATAGAAAATTTATGGAGGGAGCTGAAACTTTTGAGTTGCCAAGTGACAGCCAAGAAACTTTAAGGATTTAGAGAAGATCTGTAAAGAAGAGTGGACCAAAATCCCTCCTGAGATGTGTGCAAACCTGGAGGCCAACTACAAGAAATGTCTGACCTCTGTGCTTCCAACTACAAGAAACGTCTGACCTCTGTGCTTGCCAACAAGGGTTCCTCCACCAACTACTAAGTCATGTTTTGCTTGGGGATCAAATACTTATTTTACTCACTGAACTGCAACTCCATTTATAACATTTGTATCATGTGTGTTTTTTCTGGGTTTTTGGTTGATATTCTGTCTCTATCATATAAAATACACCTATGATAAAAATTATACACCCGCCATTTCTTTGTAAGTGGGCAAACATACCCAATCTGCAGGGGATCAAATAATTACTTTCCCCGCTGTATATAAAGCAAAAGTAAAAAGTGTGTATTGTAATTTCATCCAGTGAGTGCAGCGTCACCTGATTGGAGTTCATTCTTACGGAATCTCGGCAATATATAGCTTTAGGCAATCAGGTTTCTTGGTAACATGTGAATGTTACATTAGTAGACTATATTTGACACAATGTAAATGCTTCTGGCACAATAGTGTATCTCTTTTTGTCACTGGAAGATATTCATCATTGCTACAAGGTATCCAGGGTGTAACCAATCCTTCTTCTATTTATTCCTTTCCATAACCCAGATGGATCCATCATAGGCAGGAATAGAGAGATCTCCTATTGTATGGATTAGGATGCGTGAGACAACAGAGGATCATCTGAAGGGCCTGGAAATTCATTTTAGGTGATCAGATCCCTCAGCATATGATTGGTTGTACAGCCTTTGGATCATTGCACAATTTTTTTCTGCACTTTGACTATGGAAAGGGTAAGAGATCATCTACTTTACTTAGGGAGGAGTAACAAATGTGTCTGAGGGTTGTAGCAGCTCATATCCCATCCAGAATCCATTGATTTCATTCACCTTGGTGTGCATAGGCGCTGAAGCACGGACTCATTTGCAGACAGACGCTCTTATCTGCTCAGATTACTCATCCTGTGTCTGACGGAAAGCCCATAATATCTGCCAACAGTACAAATTGCCAAAACAACAGCACATCAGTAAATAAGAGCAGTGTTTAAGAGACAGACGTGACATCAGAGATAAACCTTAAAACAATCCCACAGCAAGATCTTCCAGCTAGGAGCATTTGACTAAATTGTTTAATGTCTTAATAGAAAGCTAATGGGGTTTGAAATGGAAACATTTGATTGGTTAAATAGTTGTAATTAAGGGGCATTTAATGCCTGCTTGGAGCAGAGAGTATTTAAAAGGAATTGTTTCCATAATGAGAAAATTGCAGAAGAGACCAGTATTGATAACACCCATTATTTAGGGAATCGTTGGTTGGGATTCTGTAATCTGGACTCATTTTATTCATGCCATTGCACTCTAAACTGGCAAAATGAGCTGGAAGGAGCTCCGAGAACATCCTTCACTTCTAAAATCATTGTATTTTATTAGTAGTAGACATGCTTTTAATAGACTAAATGTGTTTTTTTCCCATGAAGAAGGCTTCTAGAATATAAAAGACAAGGCACTTTTTTTGTAGAGATCCACATCAAAAGCTTAGGGGGTCAAAGGTTTGAGATAGTCCTTGTCTGGTCACAGTTGGATCAGGACACTTTCTTCTGTAGATAGCATTTGGTCAATCTTCTGGGTAGGAGCAGCAAGGTGTGGGAGGCAGTACGCACTTGGAGTCCCATTTTGCAAATAAAAACAGAACAGCCACCGAAGTGGCCAAGTTGCCCAGGGGGACTTTGATCGAGGCACCACACTTATGTTGGTAAAGACAAAGTAACATTTATAATAATAAATAAATATATTGTTTACTAGATAGAATGTTACTTTGTTTTTACCAACATAAGTGTGGTGCCTCAATCAAAGTCCCCCTGGGCAACTTGGCCACTTCGGTGGCTCTTCTGTTTTTGTATGCATATTGGGATGGAGGCATACCACTTCGATGTTAGATCCAGATCACACCCCCTTTGTATTCATTTTTCAAATAATGTTGTATTGAAACAGTAGGTTAACAGCACAAACAGGCCCGGTGGGAAGCTCACCCTTCTGGTACCACCTACAACTTGCCAGAGGATTGACAGTGAACAGAAGACAAAGGGATGTCAACAGCCCGAGGAGTAAAGTGTGGTCTGGCTGGTCCAACCCAAAAGGGAAGCTTCCTGAAGAGTGAGATGTAGTCCCTGATCTTCCCCTATTCCACCAGGACATTCTCTAGCAGAATGCTGACCCTAACCTGACCGCTCGCATAAAAGCGCACCAGGCCTGGGAGCCAGAATCTACAATAGACTCTGCCTGACCTAAGATGGCCACTAGAGTCACATGGGCCACCAGCATCCAATCTGATAGTTGCCCCCCTGTGACTAAGGAACCATAGAGGTACCAAGTTCCTCTCTACTTCCTCCACTGCCACTGCAAACTAGTGCCACCTGCAGTGGTAAATATACACTACACCTGCCTACAAATCAATCTCAGGGAAAGGATTGATCAGGCGAGAAGATCTTGTTGAGATAAATCCAGAGTTAGGTCCAGTGTCTGGGCATGTAGTAGTAGACATGCTTTTAGAAGACTAAATGTAAATTATTATTTTCTATTCTTCTAGACAATAAAATACAAGACATTCTTTGTGTAGGGATTCTAATCAAGAGCTTAGGAGGTCAAAGGTTTGAGATGGGCCTTGTCTGGTCATGGCTGGGTCAGGATTTAGTCTTCTTCTGTAGACAGTCTTTTGTCAATTAATTTCAGGGAAAAGATTGGTCAGCTGGGAAAATCTTGCTGAGATCAATTTCAATGTTAGGTCCATTGTCTAGGCATGTAGTAATAAAACAAATGTGATTTTAATCCCATCAAGAAGGCTTCTAGAATAAAAAAGACAAAGCGTTCTTTATGTAGGGATTAACCTCAAGAGGTCAGAGACTTGTGAGGGTCCTTGCCTGGTCATGGTTGGATCAGGACAGAATCTTCTCCTGTAGACAGTGTTTGGTCAGCCAATTACAGGGAAAGGATTGGTCAGCTGGGAAAATCCAAAGTTAGGTTCAGTGTCTGGGCATGTACCATGTAGTAGTAGATTTGCTTTTAGTAGACTAATAGTAATTTTTTCCCCATAACAAAGGTTTCTAGAATATAAAAGACAAGACACTCTTTTTGCATGGATCCACATCAACAGCACAGGAGTTCAAAGGCTTAAGATGGTCATTGCTTCTAGAATAAAAAAGACAAATAGTTCTTTGTGTAGGGATTAACATCAAGAGTTTAGGAGGTCAGAGGCTTGAGATGGCCCTTGTCTGGTCATGGTTGGCTCAGAGCATTGTTTTATTCTGTAGATAGCATTTAGCATTCTTTTTTTTTTGGACAAGTAATAATAATCAGCAGATAAAGTCAATGTACCTTCTTTGTCTGTGATATCCCTCCAGAACACGAGGACATGGCACACGGAAAGTGTTTGCTCCATCTGGCGTTGCACATTACTACCCAGATGTCTAAGATGAATATTTGAAGTATTTGCTTTCTGCTTTTTCAGCGGAGAACACGATGATAGAACAACATGAAAATTAACACTCTGAATAATACATCGACTTGTAGAGAGAGCGGCACATTCCTGCTACCAGACCTGAGCTAGCACAACAAGCCGCCAGACCTGAGCTAGCACAACAAGCCGCCAGACCTGAGCTAGCACAACGAGCCGCCAGACCTGAGCTAGCACAACAAGCCGCTAGACCTGGGCTAGCAATATGAGCCGCCAGACCTGAGCTAGCACAACGAGCTGCCAGACCTGAGCTAGCACAACAAGCCACCAGACCTGAGCTAGCACAACAAGCCACCAGACCTGAGCTAGCAATATGAGCCGCCAGACCTGAGCTAGCACAACAAGCCACCAGACCTGAGCTAGCACAACAAACCACCAGACCTGAGCTAGCACAACGAGCCGCCAGACCTGAGCTAGCACAACGAGCTGCCAGACCTGAGCTAGCACAAGAGCCGCTAGACCTGAGCTAGCACAATGAGCCACCAGACCTGAGCTAGCACAATGAGTGGGCAGACCTGAGCTAGCACAACGAGCCGCCAGACCCGAGCTAGCACAACGAGCCTCCAGACCTGAGCTAGCACAACGAGCCGCCAGACCCGAGCTAGCACCACAAGCCTCCAGACCATAGCTAGCACAACGAGGTGCCAGACCCGAGCTAGCAATATGAGCTGCCTGACCCAAGCTAGCACAACAAGCCACCAGACCTGATCTAGAACAATGAGCTGCCAGACTTGAGCTAGCACAACGAGCCCTCAGACCTGGGCTAGCACAACGAGCCCTCAGACCTGAGCTAGCACAACGAGCTGCCAGACCTGAGCTAGCACAACGACCTGCCAGACCTGAGCTAGTACAACGAGCCGCCAGACCTGAGCTAGCACAACGAGCTGCCAGACCTGAGCTAGCACAACGACCTGCCAGACCTGAGCTAGTACAACGAGCTGCCAGACCTGAGCTAGCACAACAAGCCACCAGACTCGAGCTAGCACAATGAGCTACCAGACCTGAGCGAGCAATATGAGCTGCCAGACTTGAGCTAGCACAATGAGCCGCCAGACCTGATCTAGAACAATGAGCTGCCAGACTTGAGCTAGCACAATGAGCCGCCAGACCTGAGCTAGCACAACAAGCCCCCACACCTGAGCTAGCACAACGAGCTGCCAGACCTGAGCTAGCACAACAACCTGCCAGACCTGAGCTAGTACAACGAACCGCCAGACCTGAGCTAGCACAACAAGCCGCCAGACCCGAGCTAGCACCATCCCACTATTTTATTGGTGTGGGCGAGGCCCTTCCATCCTTGGGGGATTGGACCTTGTCATACTTTTATTTGTTGTGCCTTGCTAAATAAGCTTAGGGTAAAGGTGATGGACTGGCCAAGCATGTCTCCAGACCTAAACCCTATTGAGTATCTGTGGGGCATCCTCAAATGGATGGTGGAGGAGTGCAAGGTCTCTAACATCCACCAGCTCTGTGATGTCATGAAGGAGGGGAAGAGGACTCCCTCCAGTGGCAACCTGTGAAGCTCTGGTGAACTCCATGCCCGAGAGGGTTAAGGCAGTGCTGGAAAATAATGGTGGCCACACAAAATATTGACACTTTGGGCCCAATTTGGAGATTGTCACTTAGGGGTGTACTCACTTTTGTTGCCAGCAGTTTAGACATTAATGGCTGTGTGTTGAGTTATTTTGAGGGGACAGTAAATTTACACTGTTATACAAGCTGTACACTCACTACTTTACATTGTAGCAAAGTCTCATTTCTTCAGTGTTGTCACATGAAAAGATAGAATAAAATATTTACAAAAAAATGTGGGGGGGGGGGGGGGGGTGTACTTACTTTTGTCAGATACTGTACATACACACACTAGGGCCATTTTAGAAAGTAGCTAATTAGGCAACCAGCATGTCTTTGGAGTGTTGGAGGAAACCCATACAAGCAAAGGAAGAACATACAAACCATGCAGATAGTGTCCTGATTAGGATTCCAGCCAGGGACCCCAGTGCTGCAAGGTGGAAGTGCTAACCACTGAGCCACAGTGCTGCCCACTACTCCTCTAAATAAATTGTCTGATGTTACCATAGCCTATATTACCAAGGAGCATGAGAGCCTCCATCTTGGATCAGTCCAGTCTCCTCCAGTCTTGGTTTTGCTGTTGATGACAGGGTGGCAGTAATAGACAGGACGGGTTCATCTCCTGAGGGACATTCTGAAAGCATTAGCCCAGCAAAGTGAAGATCCATGGAAGAGTTCTGCTCATGTCAATGTATTTATTTTTATCGGCATTGACTCTTTTATGGCAGAGGAAGTAATGATATTTCTATTGATTAGCGATACGTTTGATGAAATTTTGCGAAGAGAAAGAAAACAAGGTGTTGAATATTTATAGAATGATGACCTTTCAAAGATTTTGTGGCGGGTTTCCTGTTATAAACAAATAAATCTAGATAATCTCTGAAACGCGCTGCGACCTGAGAGTTAGACACATAAATGTTATTTTGCTGCGGGGAACGGCGCTGTACTACCTAGGGACCCTTGTATTGTATCATCAGCAGTTTTACAGAAATATTTGAATTCAGGCGATGTAATATTTATTCCAGGATTTAACATCTCTGGGAAATAATAAGAGCGTGTTCATCACGCTTCACTTCATTTTCCTCTCTGTTATTGATGTCCTATGTCTGAGCTTTATATCATGGAGGATCGTCTTCTTGTTACTGCCCGTCTTCTACACCGATCAGCCATAATATTATAATCACCCACCCAATATGGAGTAGGTCCCCCTTTCCTGGTCCGTTGAGGCATGGACTCCACTAGAGCTCTGAAGGTAGGCTGTGGTAACTGACACCAAGCCCTCAGTAGCAGATCTTTTAAATCCTGTAAGTTGGGAGACGGGGTCTCCATGGAACAGACTTGTTTTTCAAAAACATCCCACAGATGCTCGATTGGACTGAGATCTAGAGAATTTGGAGGCCAATTCAACATCTCAAACTCGTTGTTGTGTTCCTCATACCATGCTGAAAGAGGCCACTGCCATCAGGGTATACCTTTTCCATGAAGAGGTGTACTTGGCCACAAACAATGTTTAGGTAAGTGGCACATCCACATAAATGGAAGGAGCCAAGTTTTACACAACCCCCCCACCTCCATCAATGAGCCTTCCCCCCACCTCCATCAATGAGCCTTCCCCCCACCTCCATCAATGAGCCTTCCCTCCTCACCTCCATCAATGTCCCCCCCCCCACCTCCATCAAAGAGCCTTCCATCCCCAACTGCATCAATCAGCCTTCCCCCCACCTCCATCAATGAGCCTTCCCTCCCCACCTCCATAAATTATCCTTCTCCCCCCACCTCCATACCTCCATCAATGAGCCTTCTCTCCAAACCTCCATCAGTGAGCCTTTCCCCACCTTCATCAATGAGCCTCCCCCCACCTCCATCAATGAGCCTCCCCCCACCTCCATCAATGAGCCTCCCCCCACCTCCATCAATGAGCCTTCTCTCCCCACCTCCATCAATGAGCCTCCCCCCACCTCTATTAATGAGCCTTCCCTCCCCACCTCCATGAATGAATCTTTCCCCCCAACTCCATCAATGAGCCTTTCCCCCAACTCCATCAATGAGCCCCCCCCCCCCCCGCTATTAATGAGCCTCCCCCTCCATCAATGAGCCCTGGACCCCCATGACCTTGTCACCAGTTGGTTGGTTCTCCTTTCTTGGACCACTTTTGGTTGGTCCTGACCACTGCAGACTGGGAACATCCCACAGGAGCTGCATTTTTGTAGTTGCTCTGACCCAGTTGTCTAGACATTGCAATTTGGTCCTTGTCAGAGTCCCTCAAATCCTTACACTTCTCCATTTTTTTCTGCTTTCAATACATCAACTTCAGGGACAACATGTTCGAATGCTGCCTAGTATATCCTACCTACTTTCAGATGCCACTATAAGGAGATAATCAATGTTTTTCCCTTTACCTGCCAGTGGTCAGAATGTTATGGCTGATGGGTGTATGTGTCTACTTAGGCAATATATTGTTATATTGACTTTATGATATTGACTTGCTCCTAGGAAGGGTTAATATTACTGCCCACTATGTGTTCCTGATTTATGATTGTTTGCGGCTCTCCACATTTTGTCATTTACTCAGCCGGTATCCTGAGAACTTTGCAGCTGGCGAATAGCAGTGACGCAGTGTATAACTTTCTATAGGAGGCTATGGAAGATGACTGCAGCCTCTATTATGCGTCAGAAAAATACATACAATCCAATGAGAGTAGCAGACAAAGTCCAAGGTTCTAAATGATTAAATTAATCTGGAGCAAAAATAACAAAAAAAAAAGCATTTTGAGGCCAAACGCACTCTTTCTTGCCATCATTGAGTCAGAACCCAGGTTTGAACTTGCAGCCTCTGCTGTGCCTGGTATTGTTTCTTCTTGCTGAGCCACCTGGGATGCTGGACAGCTCCCTGGACAATTCCTTGAACAATCTTAGCTTGCCTCTTGTTTCTGGTGAACCTTGAACTCTTTGCTCCTTCCATGAACTTCTTATTTTAGCCACGACTTTGCACTTCCCTTTTGCCAGATTATTGTGCTCTCTCCAGTCAATATCTTGCTCTTGTCACTCTTGCTGCCATCCGTATCTTCACTACCACTTGTTACTGACCTTTGGATTGTTCCTTGACTAAGCTTCTGCTTGATCCCAATCTGCAACCACTTGTTACCGACCTTTGACTTGTTTGCTGGCTACACTTCTGCATCATCCTTACCTGCTATATGTGCTACTGGCCCCCGGCTTGCTCACCTTCTGGTGGGGGGATCCTGAGGACCGTTACCTGGTACCAGCGTGGGGACAAGGTCATCTAGAGCCCAGGGTGAACATGCAATATCCCCTCATCCCAAAAAAATATAAAAAATCAAGCACTAATCTGCATGCTTACCCACTAAGCACCCACCTCCAAATCCTCTCTCTTCCCATATTCCCATACAGGGCCTGTGGGTGGCTGGCTGGCTGGTACAGGGCCTGTGGGTGGCTGGCTGGTACAGGGCCTGTGGGTGTGGGTGGCTGGCTGGCACCGGGCTGCTGTGGGTGGGTGTATGGCTGTGATACACTCCCGCAAGACTAGTCCCGACTCCAGACGAGGCTGTCCAAGGCGAGGGAGGCGGCCTAAGAAGGCAGAATGACGTCACAAAAATATTGGCAATGTCGGGCAGTTCCGGGGCCGATACCGATCTATCGGGGAAAGTGCATATCGGCCCCCGATATATCGGCCTTGTCGATAGCCGGTCTATCCCTAGTACAAACCTTCTCCTATTCCACTCTAGCCATCAAACCCAACTTCCACAAAAGAAACCAATTATCATGACCCCTTTTTTTTTTTTTTTTCAAAACAACTTTCTTTAGGGTAGAATTGGCTTTGACGTCTTTAGAATTTTTCATATAATTTCAGGTTTTCTGCCAGCAAAAAAGTCAGACCCTCCAAATGTGGACTTCAAGCCTTGAAAAACATACAGCTGAATGACTGACTCCTCTTGGCAATGTCTAATCAGTCGTAATCAGCTGAAAGTCGGAATGTTTATTGATTTCATGCTTTTTCAGCTGGCTGCTAATGTTCCCTTTTCTCTGAGTTTGATCTCAAAGTTTTTTTTTTTTTGTTGTTTTTATTTTTTATTTTTTTTACTCTCATATTACGCACAAGACCGTACTACTTCAAACAACTGTCTTTGATTTTGCTCCATATTCCATCTTCAATCAGTAAACCTCTTCTGTAGAATCATAAATACCTTCTCTAATACATGAGGCCATGTAGGTCAGTCTCGTGGCCGGGTCCAAGGCGAGATGGAGAACTCGGACTCTTCTGAATTTTTTTTTTATAGAAAACTATAGGGAAGGCCAATGTTTGAGACACAAGAGGGACTACATATACAATACATAACCCCTTCTGATTGCACCTCTGCCATCGCGCTGCTGATAGAGTAGCGTCTCAATCATGTACAATTGAAGTTCAATTACCCGTGCACAAGTACTTATCTTCAGGATGACGGTGATGATGGAGAGAAAATTGGAAGGAATAATCCAATTCTGTCAGGTAATCTTTAAAATCAAAAGAAACAAGGAATGAATCAATCTGTAGGGTCTTATTTCATATCAGCTTGGGAAAGGTTGTCCTCAATCAAAGAGATTGTGCAAAAAAGACAAATGATTGTCTCGTCCTGAAGAGAAACGTCTTTTCGAGATGAGCATCGCATCTACATACAACGGCTGGCGTTACCTTTCCACTTCAAAGATATCAAATATATAATCCACTCACTGACTCCGACCATTCAAGGTGCTCTGGAGGCTTTCCAACCACATGGGGCATATTCTCCGAAAAACAATTATATTCTTAGCTTTTCTGGTTTGAAAATGGAAACAAAAAAATATTATTTTAATAATGATTAATTTTACTTCTGGAAGTGGGAAAACAAACTCCTAACAGCCCATTCACACTGATCCGACTTGGACCGCGACTTGGTCAACCTGACAAGCCGCGGTCTGTCGCGTCCCATAGTGTAGTACAGGAACGGTTCTAATAGGAGCGACACAAGTCTCTCCGACTTAGAAAAAGGGTCCTGTACTACTTCGGGGCGACCTGGAGCGACTTGCATAGACATTCATTTTATGAAGTCCGTGCAACACGCGACTTCACAGGTCGCCCCGAAGTCGGATCCGACATAGTGTGAACGGAGTCTTAAGGTCTAGACTAGAGCTCTACATTCCATGGGAGAACAACGCTAAGCTCCTCCATATCGACTCAGATTCTCTGGGACCAGTGGCACGGCTGGTGCTCCATGGGCCGGGGGGGCGTCAGACGGACCACACCATACCCCCCCAGACTACACCAGCTCCAGCCCGCACACCTAACCCCCCCCCCCCGGTCGCCGGCTTACTCACCCTGGCAAGGCAGCGGCGGCGGCAGCCTTCCCCCTTAGTCTGCTCCTTGGGCTTTCCCTGCATCTCCTCCCTCCTCCCTCCTCCTTCTCCTTGGCTAATGGCTTGTCCTTTCGGCCAATCAGGAAACGGGTCTCAGGACCCGCTTCCTGATTGGTCAGGAGGAGAATCAGTGTGGCAATAGTGAATATTCATTCGCTAATGTCACACAACTGGGTGGGCTCAGGGTGCAGGGCTCTGCACCCCGTACCCACCCTTTTTTGAAGCCTATTAGAGCCTCTGGCTCTAATCACGTGCTTCAAAAAAAAAAAAAAAACCCATTGGAATCCATGCGTCCGGTGCCCTGTATATAGATTAGGGGGCGGGACGCATGGATGGGGGGGTGGCTCCCCCTGCGCCCCCAATGGGCTGGCCACCACTTTCTGGGAGGCTTAAAGTCTGTGTGACTCCCCACCTTTTGAAAAGCAACCCAATCAGTTTAAAATAGAAATGAAAGGCAAAAAATATTTTTGTGTAGATATAAAAAATCATTATAAATACCATTTATCCCTTTTTTTATTTATAAATGATCACATTCAGAGGCGTAACTAGAACCTTCAGGGCCCCGGTGCAAGAAGCCATGAAGGGCCCTTCCCTTCAAGCCTGGGGCCCACTTCCCACTGATACTGAGGCCCTTTACTCTCGTTGTGGTGCCCTTTATCACGGTGCTACAGCAGGACCCTTTCCCAAGTTCTGTAGTGGGCCCCCTTCCTGCCATCTTGGGGCCTCCCCACACTGGTGGAATGCCAGGGACCGGTTATAGTGGGGTTCCCCTTCAGATCCATAACAGACCCAAAGGGCCTCATATGGATCTGGGGGGGGGACCCCACAACATTTTTTTTCACAATTTTTTTTTGCTGGCAATTCTTTTTTTTTTTTACATTCAGCTGTCAGCGGGCAACCCTGCTGACAGTTGATGACTCATTGGTTGTTAAGGACACGGCGGCCAGCTTCCCGGCCCACTCACCAGATGTTGTTGCCTTCCATTCTCATGGCCGGCACACTCGCTTGTTAAACAATTCCAAGGCATATATCAGAGCACTTGCTCTCCACAATATGATGGATCAATTATCATGTCAAAACAAAAAAAGAAAACATCCAATGGCATAGCAACCAACCAATCCAAACTATGAAAAAAATTATAAAAGATCTGCTCACATTGTTCAAAAGCAAAGTAGGCGTTACACAATATGGATCACATATGTTATTGTTGAAACTAAATCCTTATCTCACCACTGTCTAATGCCAGCTGCACATCCCTGGGTCGCTGTGTAACCACACTCTGACGCGTTTCATCACTTCCGACTTTGGATTTTTTCATTGCCGATACCAATATTTTGGTCATCGCGTATCGGTATCGGCCGTTATGGGCCGATATTTTCGGACATTTAAAAAAAAAAATTGATATTTTTTTTTTAATTGACAGGTACTCTTGTGGAGGGATCTGGGGGTCTAAAAGACCCCAAACCCCTCCTCTGCACTTAAAAGCATTCAAAAGGCCAAGTTTGGCTGTTTTGAATGCTGTCATTTTTTTTAAATTTGGCGCCGAGTACCCGGAAGTGATATTATGACATCACTTCTGGGTTTTTACATAGAGACCCGATCAGAGCCGAATGCGGCTTTGATCGGGTCTTCAGGGGCCATGCAGGTAGGATGCCCAGGTCTCCCGGTGGGACGAGAAGCCGCTCCTTGTAATGACAGCTGAGCGGCTTCTCAGCCGCATCGGTTGTTATTACAAGACAGCCGACCGTCGGCGATGGACGCCGGTACCGGGGTGAGGCCTCTAGCTGCAGACATCACTCCGGTACAGCACTTTCCTGAAATATCAGCAATATTGGTAACCTCTGGGGCCGATTCCAATATATCGGGGAAAGTGCATATCGGCCCTCGATATATCGGCTTTGCCGATAATCGGTCGATCCCTAATGTATACAAATATATATTCTTTCACGGATATTTACACATTATTGTCCTATAGCGCGGAGTTCACATTTGTACTAAATTGATTACATAGTTTTCAGTGCAACACTTATGGCACTTTTCCACTGCAAGTACCGGGCTCGGCTCCACTCGGCACTGCTTGGCTCGGCTCAGTTTGGTTTTCCACTGCATGGTACGAGTCGGCACCTTTCAGCACTGTATAGGCTCTACTCGGCTCAGTTTGCTTTTCCACTAAAGTAGTAAGTGGGTGGGATTACACGATACTCTGACCAATCAGTGGCTAGTAGTGACAAACAATCAATGCTGCATGCAAAGGGTTGTGGGATATGGTACCGGTATGGCCTGCTTGGAACCCCAACCGAGGTGGTACTGTTTAAGCGAGCCGTACCGAGCCGTACCATGTAGTGGAAAAGCGCCACTGTACCAAACTGTACCGAACCGTTCTAACCCGTACCATGCGGTACCATGCAGTGGAAAAGCGTCAAACCGATCCGTACCATGTAGTGGAAAAGCGCCGCTGTACCAAACCGTACCGAACAGTTCTAACCCATACCATGCGGTACCATGCAGTGGAAAAGCACCTTTAAGGTTCACATTTGTATTCTGGTGATAAATATCTCACCGTTGTGTTTGCAGGTTTTTTGATTTATAATTTGCAGACATTTTTGGTTTACACATACAGTATACTGCCGTGTGATTGAATGACAATTTTCTGCTTTTTTTTGGGCATCGATGACAGGTGCACTTTAATAATGTACAGAATCCTGAAATTGCGTGGTAGATGAGGCGTTTCAGTAAGAGGTTTGTTGTGTTCAACCCTGACCGTATACACGATGGCTGGGAGCATGCTTGTGCCGGCATTATTCATAGCACAACATATGCTCCTTATCATTTTCTTGGGGCACAGGCTGCAGGCTGGATAATAAACCATTTCTATTCTCTGCAGCCTCTCATCTCTCCTACCCTGAAGTGCTACACTCTCCTTCTATCTGCTAAATTGCCTGGAATTAGCATTCTCCAGATGTGTGTTAGGAGCTCACTCTCTAAGCGTAAAAAGGATGCCAAGCCCCCCGTCCCTGGACCCGGCTTGCTTTGATCTTGCTTCCCCCCAGTATATGTTCCATTAGAGGCGATGTCTATAGTTAAATCTCAGAGATGCAGCCCCTGTTCCGTGTATCCGGCACCATCCCCCCCCCCCCCAGCCCCTCTTTTATTTCTCTCTTCAAGAGCCAGTAATACATAACGGTAGCGTAGAGCAGTGGCGGTGAGATGACACACCAGCCATGGTAACAGGGAAATTACATCGGCGTCAGCGTCTAAGTGCTATGCTTTCTATTCAAATCCAGAATGATAGTGCTTAGCGGTGGGGAGAAATACTTGTTTGTTTTACCTGAAAGATGCCAGTGGGCTTCTAAAATGGGGGGGAAGCCTTTCTATGGGAACATCACAGAAATCAAACCAGAAAAACCTCTGTGTCTCAGCGAGGGGCGGGCATAGGCGTTCCTGCTAAAGTGCTATTCCGGCGCACGTGTGCGCCACTTTAACCACTTCAATACCGCCCCCCCCCCCCTTTTCCTGCCCAGGCCAATTTTCAGCTTTCAGCACGATCCCACTTTGACAATTGCGCGGTCATGCAACACTGTACCCAAATTAAATATTTATCAAGACAAATAGAGATTTATTTTGGTGGTATTTAGTCACCATTGGGACTAAACAAAGGAAAAAAAGGCCAAAATGTTGTAAATGTGTAATTTTTCTCCTTCACTGATATGCGCCTGATGAGGCGGCACTGATGGGCACTGATAGGCGATCAGCACTCTGAAAACTGGTAAAGAGCGGCTTATTTTTCCCCTTTAAAAATAAATACTCGTGAGTCGCAGTTTACGTGGTGACTGACAACAGCAGCCGCATTTACCACTGTGCTCAGCCCCAGTGCCACCATTCCAGGAGAGGGAAAGCCCGGGGCAAGGAAATTGAGGAGATTTGTTGCCCCATGCACAGAGGTACTGACGTCACGTGCATGCATGCGTCACCTGCATGGACCCAAAACAGAGAGGGTTAGCTTTGCTTTTGCATCAGGTTTCTCAAACCTTTGAATGCCTGCGCTTTATGTGATAATGACTAAGCCCCTCCCCTTCATGACATTGTTGAAAAAGGGTGGAGCATGGCTGACCTTAAAATGATGCCCCCCCCCCCCCGGAAAAAGTTCTGTAGATGCCCATGCGGGGGCGGCTGGTGCATTAGGGGCACTTGGAAGGGGCCGCCCCTCCATCCATGCATCCGGCCCCCTAATCTACATGCGGGTCGCCGGACGCATGGATTCCAATGGGTTTTTTTTTTAAATCACGTGATTGGAGCCAGAGGCTCTAATAGGCTTCAAAAAAGGGTGGGCTCTGCGCCCTGAGCCCACCCAGTTGTGTGATAATAGCGAATTAATATTTGCCAATTTCACACGGATCCTCCTCCTGCGCCAATCAGGAAGCGGGTCCTGAGACCCGTCTCCCGATTGGCCAAAAGGCGAAGCCATGCCATTGGCCAAGGAGGAGGGAGGACGCAGGGGACTGAATAGAAGCCGCTGCTGCCTGCCCTTCACGGTGAGTGAGGCAGCGACGGGGGGTGGGGGGGGTATGGTGTGCGGGTTGGAGTGGTCGGTGGGGTATGGCGCGGTCCGCCTGCTGCCCCCCGGCCCATGGAGCACCAGCTGCCACTGCGCCCATGCAATGTCTCAACTTCTCAGTTTAACCTCTTCCTTTGACACACACTCCCATCCCTATTGATGGCAACACCTTTGACTTTGTATTCTCCAACCTCTGCATTCCTTGCAACCTCCCCGATTCTCCATTTCCTCTCTCGGATCACAACCTTATCAGTTTCACGCTCCTCCTGTCTCCAACCCCTTACCCCACCAACCAGCAAAGAGTCATCTGTAGAAAGTTTTGCCCCTGTGATGTCACCCTTATCCTGCCCTGATCTGGCCACTTCCGTCTACAACATCTCCCTCTCATCCTCCCTGGACTCGTTCTCATCTGTACATGCAGAACCAGGCCCCGGCCCCCGCAACCTTGGCAAACATTAGACACTGGAAACCCCGAGAGACACAGCTGTGCTCTGCAGAGACATTTGTCATAGAACAAAATCCCTGCTAGACCTAACCCTGTACAATCCTTCCCTCCTAAAGTACAAGTCCCGTCTCTGTGCTGTCAAACAAACCCATTTCTTCACTCCATTAACACCTTCTCATCCAATTCTCATCAAGTCTTCTCTGCCTTTACCACCTGCCTTCATCTCCACCACCTCCACCCACCAGCTCACGCACCACCCCCGAGATAAGCAGTCATTTCACAAGGTTGACACAATTCGTAATGAGATTGCCTCTGTCCAGATGATTTGCACAGCGAGTTAATAGCCCCCTTTGTCTGCCGTCTTGGAGAAAATAGAGATATTTGGAGATATTTTGTTATTTTTAAAGTGTTACTGAACCCACAATGGTAAAATCAGTCTGCAGTAAAGCATGCTTGTTATATTCACTGTGGGAAAAAAAGGGGTTAATCCTCTGCGTTATGCAAAAAGAATGTTTGATCCTGTCTTCTCTGATCCTCCCCTTCTTCCGCAGTCCCAAATCCATGTCCTGGTAGTACAGAGCCTTGGGGCACTCTGCACATGCTCAGTTTGGTGTGTATTGCTAGAGTTTTTTTTTTTTTCTTGGGAGGGTGCATGTGATCAGCACAGGGCCAATCAGCACTGTCCAGACAGAGGGTCAGGGGTCATGCAGCCTCATAGGACAGTCAGAGGAGAATAGAAATTCCTCCTACAAGCTATAACCAGACACTGATAAAATTCACAAGACTGCTATATACTGCTGATGAGAAAAAGTATTTAGCAGTTTATATTTACTAAAATAATTGCATTTCCGTGTTCTGTGTACTGTGGGAGATCAGATATAGTGAATGCAGAGTCCTGGGGGGATCAGATATAGTGAATGCAGAGTCCTGGGGGGATCAGTTATAGTGAATGTAGAGTCCTGGGGGGATCAGATATAGTGAATGCAGAGTTCTGGGGGGATCAGATATAGTGAATGCAGAGTCCTGGGGGGATCGGATATAGTGAATGCAGAGTCCTGGGGAGATCAGATATAGTGAATGCAGAGTCCTGGGGGGATCAGATATAGTGAATGCAGAGTCCTGGGGGGATCAGATATAGTGAATGCAGAGTCCTGGGGGGATCAGATATAGTGAATGCAGAGTCCTGGGGGGATCAGATATAGTGAATGCAGAGTCCTGGGGGGATCAGATATAGTGAATGCCGAGTCCTGGGGGGATCAGATATAGTGAATGCAGAGTCCTGGGGAGATCAGATATAGTGAATGCAGAGTCCTGGGGGGGATCGGATATAGTGAATGCAGAGTCCTGGGGAGATCAGATATAGTGAATGCAGAGCCCTGGGGGGATCAGATATAGTGAATGCAGAGTCCTGGGGAGATCGGATATAGTGAATGCAGAGTCCTGGGGGGATCAGATATAGTGAATGCAGAGTCCTGGGGGGAATTAGATATAGTGAATGCAGAGTCCTGGGGAGATCGGATATAGTGAATGCAGAGTCCTGGGGAGATCAGATATAGTGAATTCAGAGTCCTGGGGGGATCAGATATAGTGAATGCAGAGTCCTGGGGAGATCAGATATAGTGAATGCAGAGTCCTGGGGAGATCAGATATAGTGAATGCAGAGTCCTGGGGGGAATTAGATATAGTGAATGCAGAGTCCTGGGGAGATCGGATATAGTGAATGCAGAGTCCTGGGGAGATCAGATATAGTGAATGTAGAGTCCTGGGGGGATCAGATATAGTGAATGCAGAGTCCTGGGGAGATCAGATATAGTGAATGTAGAGTCCTGGGGGGATCAGATATAGTGAATACAGAGTCCTGGGGAGATCAGATATAGTGAATGCAGAGTCCTGGGGAGATCAGATATAATGAATGCAGAGTCCTGGGGAGATCAGATATAGTGAATACAGAGTCCTGGGGAGATCAGATATAATGAATGCAGAGTCCTGGGGAGATCAGATATAGTGAATACAGAGTCCTGGGGAGATCAGATATAGTGAATGCAGAGTCCTGGGGAGATCAGATATAGTGAATGCAGAGTCCTGGGGAGATCAGACATAGTGAATGCAGAGTCCTGGGGAGATCAGATATAGTGAATGCAGAGTCCTGGGGAGATCAGATATAGTGAATGCAGAGTCCTGGGGAGATCAGATATAGTGAATGCAGAGTCCTGGGGGAGATCAGATATAGTGAATGCAGAGTCCTGGGGGGGATCAGATATAGTGAATACAGAGTCCTGGGGAGATCGGATATAGTGAATGCAGAGTCCTGGGGAGATCGGATATAGTGAATGCAGAGTCCTGGGGGGATCAGATATAGTGAATGCAGAGTCCTGGGGAGATCAGATATAGTGAATGTAGAGTCCTGGGGGGATCAGATATAGTGAATACAGAGTCCTGGGGAGATCAGATATAGTGAATGCAGAGTCCTGGGGAGATCAGATATAATGAATGCAGAGTCCTGGGGAGATCAGATATAGTGAATACAGAGTCCTGGGGAGATCAGATATAATGAATGCAGAGTCCTGGGGAGATCAGATATAGTGAATACAGAGTCCTGGGGAGATCAGATATAGTGAATGCAGAGTCCTGGGGAGATCAGATATAGTGAATGCAGAGTCCTGGGGAGATCAGACATAGTGAATGCAGAGTCCTGGGGAGATCAGATATAGTGAATGCAGAGTCCTGGGGAGATCAGATATAGTGAATGCAGAGTCCTGGGGAGATCAGATATAGTGAATGCAGAGTCCTGGGGGAGATCAGATATAGTGAATGCAGAGTCCTGGGGGGGATCAGATATAGTGAATACAGAGTCCTGGGGAGATCGGATATAGTGAATGCAGAGTCCTGGGGAGATCGGATATAGTGAATGCAGAGTCCTGGGGGGATCAGATATAGTGAATACAGAGTCCTGGGGAGATCAGATATAGTGAATGCAGAGTCCCGGGGAGATCAGATAAAGTGAATACAGAGTCCTGGGGGGATCAGATATAGTGAATGCAGAGTCCTGGGGAGATCAGATATAGTGAATGCAGAGTCCTGGGGAGATCAGATATTGTGAATGCAGAGTCCGGGGGGGGGGGGGGTCAGATATAGTGAATGCAGAGTCCTGGGGGGATCAGATATAGTGAATACAGAGTCCTGGGGAGATCAGATATAGTGAATGCAGAGTCCTGGGGAGATCAGATATAGAGAATGCAGAGTCCTGGGGAGATCAGATATAGTGAATGCAGAGTCCTGGGGAGATCAGATATAGTGAATGCAGAGTCCTGGGGGGATCAGATATAGTGAATACAGAGTCCTGGGGAGATCAGATATAGTGAATGCAGAGTCCTGGGGGGGATCAGATACAGTGAATGCAGAGTCCTGGGGAGATCAGATATAGAGAATGCAGAGTCCTGGGGAGATCAGATATAGTGAATGCAGAGTCCTGGGGGGATCAGATATAGTGAATGCAGAGTCCTGGGGGGATCAGACATAGTGAATGCAGAGTCCTGGGGGAGATCAGATATAGTGAATGCAGAGTCCTGGGGAGATCAGATATAGTGAATGCAGAGTCCTGGGGGGATCAGACATAGTGAATGCAGAGTCCTGGGGGAGATCAGATATAGTGAATGCAGAGTCCTGGGGAGATCAGATATAGTGAATGCAGAGTCCTGGGGGGATCAGACATAGTGAATGCAGAGTCCTGGGGGAGATCAGATATAGTGAATGCAGAGTCCTGGGGAGATCAGATATAGAGAATGCAGAGTCCTGGGGAGATCAGATATAGTGAATGCAGAGTCCTGGGGAGATCAGATATAGTGAATGCAGAGTCCTGGGGGGATCAGATATAGTGAATGCTCCCTCCTCCTCCCCCTCTCTTCTCTAAGCTAACAGACTGGCTGGAGACCACACTGTCCACTGTTAACTCATTCCTGTTAATACCGGAAGTTCTGGGAAGCGGCACTGAGAGAGAAGGTGCCAGCAGTATTGAAAGTTGTAAACTGCAAGTGCTGTGGTAAGAATTTTACGAATTAGTTTACTGCAGGGTTTTGCTTCTCAGAGAATAGGTGCAGGAACTCCCCCCTGCACCAGAGGCGTAACTTGAACCTTCAGGGCCCCGGTGCAAGAAACCATGAAGGGTCCCCCTGACCCTTGGGGCGACCTAGCCCCATGTGTCACCCCAGTATGGCTGGATAGAAGGGACGGTGGGGGAGGCATATAGAGAAACTGATCCCCTATATTTTGTTCCTGCAGCAGGGAGGGGATTGGTTTCTCTATATGCTGCCCCCCACCCTTCCTATCCAGGTGTACAGATGTGAGGCATGGGCCCCCTGGAGCATGGGGTTGTAATGAGTCACAGTGGTGGTAGTAGTGATGAGGGGTGGAATGGGATGAGTGGCAGTGGTGGTGGGGGGGGGATGCAATAAGTGGCAGCGGTAAAGGGATGGGATGAGTGGCAGCAGTGGGGTAGATGGAATGGGATGAGTGGCAGGGGTGGTGGTGGAATAGGATCAGTGGCAGCAGTGGTGGGATGAGATGAGTGGTGGTAGTAGTAGCGGTAGTGGTGGGATGGAATCAGTGGCAGGGGTGGTGGTGGAATAGGATCAGTGGCAGTGGTGGTGGGATGAGATGAGTGGTGGTGGTAGTGGCAGTGGTAGGGGAGGGGATGGGATGAGTGGCAGTGATGCTGGGATGGGATGAATGGCAGCGTTGGTGGTGGGATGGAATCAGTGGCACGGGCTGTGGTAGGATGGGATGAGTGGTGGGGGGATGGGATGAGTGGCAGTGGTGGTGGGGGGGATGCAATAAGTGGCAGTGGTAAAGGGATGGGATGAGTGGCAGCAGTGGGGTAGATGGAATGGGATGAGTGGCAGTGGTGGTGGTGGAATGGAATCAGTGGCAGGGTTGGTGGTGGAAAAGGATCAGTGGCAGTGGTGGTGAGATGAGATTAATGGTGGTGGTGGTAGTGGAGGGGATGGGATGAGTGGCAGTGGTGCTGGGATGGGATGAGTGGCAGCGTTGGTGGTGGGATGGGATCAGTGGCAGGGGCTGTGGTAGGATGGGATGAGTGGTGGTGGTAGTTGTGGGGGGTTAGGATGGGATGAGTGGCAGCGATGGTGGTGGTGGGATGGAATCAGCGGCAGGGGTGGTGGTGGAATAGGATCAGTGCCGGCGGTGGTGGGATGAGATGAGTGGTGGTGGTAGTGGCAGTGGTAGTGGAAGGGATGGGATGAGTGGCAGCATTGGGGGTGGGATGGAATCAGTGGCAGGGGCTGTGGTAGGATGGGATGAGTGGTGGTGGTAGTGGTGAGCAAATGGGATGGGATGAGTGGCAGTGGTGGTGGGGGAGATGGGTTCAGTGGCAGCCTTGGTGGTGGGAGGGGATGAGTGGCAGTAGTGGTGGTGAAGGGGGTGGGATAAGTGGCAGCAGGGGCGGTGGTGAGGGGGGTGGGATCTGTGGCAGTGGCGGTGGCTGCGAGTGGGGTGGGATCAGTGTGTGTTAGACCTCAACCCACCAATAATAGATCACCCACACAACAATGGACCCCCACCCCATCTGCAACAAAATATCACAAAATATATATTGGGTGTGAGTTTGTTCAATAAATGTTCCAGATCTTATACAAGCTATTCTCGGCTAGTTTTGTATGGGGGCGGCTAGACTATCTGATATCTATGCTCAGACTGAAGGAAGCCGTATTCTGACGGAAGCCCACAAGCACATTGTGGGGTCGCGGTTCCGTTACAGGCGGACTGATCCTTTAGGTAACAAGCCATTGTCAATATGTAGCTCACATCTATGGCCTAGTGTGTGTTCTGAATTGGCGGCGATGGTGGTTAACACTTGGCATAAATATCTATTAAATAGGAGGAAGTTTAATGTTCTCCATCAGCGGGTCGTTCTCGGCGCAGACAGAAGATTTGCTGTCAGGCTGCGAAAAAAAAAAAAAGTTTATTTTCCAATCTGCTAATTCTCGGCTCTTACTAAATGTATTAGAGAAGTGTCAGCAGTCAGAGGAGCGATACATGAAGGATAACAGCGCTCAACAGCTGTAGGCGATAACGCCGGTCCAAAAATACAAATCTCGCCATGGTGACAGAAACTTCCAAAAGCTCGGAGTGTTAGCACGGCGAGACAAGAGCGGCTCTCTCTGGGTTTGAACTTCTTCCAGACTATCAGCGGTTTAAACTTCCACGCCGACATCTGGCGGGATTCTGACAAGATGTCTTCTGAAGTCGAAGCCAAAAAAAAAAACCCCTTTTCTCCGGATCGGAAATAAATAAATTAATAAATAAAATAAAAACCTTCATTAACCCGACTTGCCAAGGAGCTGCATCCGTCAGCAGATGCTCGGCTACCGCTGTGACGCCCCTCGCTGGCTTCTCTGATTCGCCGTGTCTCTTTCTTCTATGGGTTGCGCTCAGCCTGGCCCCCGCTGTACGCCGTGTTTGCTGACTATCAGAACTTTGCTGGAATTGTGATTCAGAAGTGTAAATTTCCACCTAAAGAAGCTTTCTACTTCACCCATAGATCCACCAGCTTGATCATTATTAGACGACAGCAGCAGTGGTGACTCTAGGAACAATATATATGGGGGGGGGCACATAAGATACCACAGTCAAAACTAGGGGGGCACTCATAATTTTCACCACCATATCATACATAGATAAGGTTACAAAATACGAGAGTAATGCAGTGTGCAATGATACCTTTTTATTGTACTAACCTAACACCTAAAATACAAACTTTCAAGAGTTTTCTTTTCTTCCTCAGGTATTGCTTCCGACCTGAGAAAGAGGAAAACTCTTAAAAGCTTTTCTTTATAGTTTAAAGCAATTCAAGTAATAGCCCCTAGTATTGGTGCCAGTTCACACATTAATAACCCCTAGTATTGGTGCCATTTTATGCAGTAATAGCCCCTCCTTGCATTGGTGCCATTTCACACAGTAATAGCTCCTAGTATTGGTGCCATTTCACACAGTAATAGTTCCTAGCAATGGTGCCAGTTTACGCAGTAATTGCACCTTGATTGGTGCCAGTTTACGCAGTAAAAGACCCTAGTATTGGTACCAGTTAACACAGTAATAGCCCGTAGTATTGGTCCCAGTTTACACAGTAATAGCTCCTATTATTGGTGCCATTTTACGCAGTAATAACACCTAGTATTTGTGATAGTTTATGCAGTTATAGCTCGTAGTATTGGTGCCAGTTTATGCAGTAATAACCCCTAGTATTGGTGCCAGTTTATGCAGTAATAACCCCTAGTATTGGTGCCAGTTTATGCAGTAAAAACCCCTAGTATTAGTGCCAGTTAACACAGTAATAGCCCGTAGTATTGGTCCCAGTTTACACAGTAATAGCTCCTATTATTGGTGCCAGTTTACGCAGTAATAGCTCCTATTATTGGTGCCAGTTTACGCAGTAACAACACCTAGTATTAGTGCCAGTTCACGCAGTAATAGCTCCTATTATTGGTGCCAGTTTACGCAGTAATAACACCTAGTATTAGTGCCAGTTTACGCAGTAATAGCTCCTATTATTGGTGCCAGTTTACGCACTAATAACACCTAGTATTAGTGCCAGTTCACGCAGTAATAGCTCCTAGTATTGGTGCCAGTTTACGCAGTAATAACCCCTAGTATTGGTGCCAGTTTACGCAGTAATAACACCTAGTATTAGTGCCAGTTCACGCAGTAATAGCCACTAGTATTAGTGCCAGTTTATGCAGTAATAGCTCCTAGTATCGGTGCCAGTTTTATGCAGTAATAACCTCTAGTATTGGTGCCAGTTTATGCAGTAATAACCCCTAGTATTGGGGCAGGTTAACGCAGTAATAGCCCCTGGTATTGGTGCCAGTTTATGCAGTAATAGCCACTAGTATTGGTGCCAGTTTATGCAGTAATAGCCCCTAGTATTGGTGAAAGTTCAGTCAGTAATAGCCACTAGTATTGGTGCCAGTTTACGCAGTAATAGCCACTAGTATTGGTGCCAGTTTATGCAGTAATAGCTCCTAGTATTGGTGCCAGTTTATGCAGTAATAGCTCCTAGTATTGGTGCCAGTTTATGCAGTAATAACCCCTAGTATTTGTGCTAGTTTACACCATAATAGCTTCTAGTATTGGTGCCAGTTCACACAGTAATATCCCCTAGTATTGGTGCCAGTTTATGCAGTCATAACCCCTAATAATGGTGCCAGTTTATGCAGTAATAACCCCTACTAATTGGGGCAGTTTACACAGTAATAGCCCCTAGTATTGGTGCCAGTTTACGCAGTAATAGCCCCTAGTATTGGTGCCAGTTTACGCAGTAATAGCCCCTAGTATTGGTGCCAGTTTACGCAGTAATAGCCCCTAGTATTGGTGCCAGTTTACACAGTAATAAAGCCTGTTTCACTCTGACGAAACGCGTAGAGCGTAATCACGTCATTTCCGCTACCTTGGAACGCACTTCCGGCATTTGGAACGCATTGCGTTCCGGAAGTATACCGCGAACGAGGAAGTTGCGGTCCCAATACCATTGTATGCACGCTTACCTGCTCTTTATGTGAGTATTGTTTTTATTTAATAAACTCAGAATCTTTACAATACTTTACTATATGAGGCTTTTCTTCTTATATATGATCTGGAAATTGCCACAAACATTTGATGGGATACTGCGGTTGTATCGATTATATTGAGTACACTAAGAATATGGGAGAGATGATCAAATAGAACCACTGAAGCCACCAGGTACCTGGGCCCTGTCTGGCAGAAGGGAACCCCTTATAACATCTCGCTGGTTACCCCTGTAGGGGTATTAAGCTCCGGTGAATGCGGGCAGAATTGAGAGGGGAGCACTAGTTTCCTCACCTGGCACGTTCCATTTGGATCACCCCGAGATTCACCCATCAATTCTCTCTGGAATTCTATTTCACCAATTAATCACTTTGATGGACGTATATTGCCGAATTTAACTTTAATAATTTTTGAGTCACTCTTATTCACATTATTGGCCACCCTGTAGTGCAGATCCCTGGAAATACAGTGGGGCAGGCCGCACCAAGTCACTTTATACTTAATAAATTTGTGGTTCTTTATATATTTGTCTTTTATATATAGTTTTATATGAAATCTTTATCACTACGTCACTTTATTATATATTTATTGGCTACATCAGTTTTCCGTTCAATATCACTAGCTTTGTGTTTACCCACATATATTATTTCTCATATCTGCTGGTACATTCACTGACCATTTGCTGAGATATTTGGGATATTATTTATTTATTTATAATATACATTCGTCACTTTCCACTGAGCACCTTATATTTATTTATATTTATATTTATTGGCATTACATCATACCTATCAACTAATAATTTATTGTTCACATTACAAATCAACACCTTTACTGCACTGTTTGCACTTTTTAATATTTATTTATTTATAAGTATTGCTTGTATTCATTGTGATGTGAGAAGTGGTAATATTATATGTGCTTTGAAATTTCCTGTTTTTAACGTCTGCATATAGTGCCCCTTACCACCTACTGAAAGGCAGCACCATTTACCTCACTAACCCCTTTAAGCATCACTGAATACAATCCGTTGGATCGTATTTTGAGGTAGGCTACAGCCTTTAGTTATTCCACAGCGTGGATTTCCTAAACTTCTTAATAAAGCCTAGTATTGGTGCCAGTTTACGCAGTAATAGCTCCTAGTATTGGTGCCAGTTTACGAAGTAATAGCTCCTAGTATTGGTGCCAGTTTACGCAGTAATAACCTCTAGTATTGGTGCCAGTTTATGCAGTTATAGATCCTAGTATTGGTGCCAGTTTACGCAGTAATAACCCCTAGTATTGGTGCCAGTTTATGCAGTAAAAAGCCTAGTATTTGTGCCAGTTTATGCAGTAATAGCCCCTAGTATTGGTGCAAGTTTATGCAGTAATACGCGGTACTGCTGGTGGGTACTGCTGCCTGCTACTGCTGGTGGGTACTGCTAACCTGCTGACTGGTACTGCTGGTGGGTACTGCTGGCTGGTACAGCTGGTGGGTACTGCTGGCTGGTAATGCTGGTGGGTACTACTGGTTGGTACTGCTGGCTGGAAATGCTGGTGGGTACTGCTGATTGGTACTGCTGGCTGGTAATGCTGATGGGTACTGCAGGCAGGTACTGCTGGTTGCTACTGCTGGCTGGTACTGTTGGCTGGTACTGCTGGTGGGTACTGTTGGTGGGTACTGCTGGCTGGTACTGCTGATTGGTACTGCTGACTGGTACTGTTGGTTGGTACTGCTGGAGGGTACTGTTGGTGGGTACTGCAGGCTGGTACTGCTGGTTGTTACTGCTGACTGGTACTGTTGGTTGGTACTGCTGGTGGGTACTGTTGGTGGGTACTGCTGGCTGGTACTGCTGGTTGGGACTGCTGGTTGGCACAACTGGTGAGTACTGCTGGTTTGTACTGCTGGCGGGTACTGCTGGTGGGTACTGGCAGTGGGTACTGCTGGTGGGTACTGTTGGTGGGTACTTCTGGCTCCTCTGAGACACCACAGAGATGTGACAGGAGCGTCATCATTCTCTAGTAAGGTCCATGTAACAGAACCGACCCAAACTGTGCTTGTGTGCTTCCGTCAGTATACCTGAACTCTTTATTGAACAAACTCACACAGAATATATACCCCACCAGGTCAGGTGAGCCTGATTATATGATCATATGCAGGTGCAATTGTATACAGAAACATAATTAACCTGAACTAATTATCTAGCCATGGTGGATTAGTTTCATGGCTTATCATCTAAATTGTGGGTTCAATTGGAGCAATATATTAACCCCCTTTGACTTACGAGCCGCACCTTGGGTGCCAGCAACTTATCGAGGAAAATCATCTTTACTTGCCGGATTAACACATCAGACCCTACGGATCTGGGACAGTGTGGTAGAATCTGGTTTAATCTCCAAGATTCGGGGACCAATGTCCCCGCTCTTTGGGACCCCAGAATTTCCAGTGGCTGTTACAAGTACATGTTTTGGTCCATGGAATAAAAAGGGTCATCGTCGTTTAGCTCAATTACTACAAGCAGATCCTACGTTACTATTGACGGACCCTTCAGCTCAAGAATCTTCGCAAATATGAAAGCCTGGATGTGGAGGCGACAGGTCTCCTCATACTTAAGTAACTTTTCCTCTCTGACAGATGTACAAGGGGAACCATCAGAATTTGAGGATATGCTTCTTCATAGGGACCCTCCTAGGCATGTACTCTCTTCGTTATATGGGTTATTGATTAAAGCTTTTCGCCCAGAATTCCTGTCCTGGTTTGGGAACGGGAACTTGGGCATACTATTTCCCCTTTGGACTGGCATAAGAGCTACGTTCTAACCCACGGACTATCTGTAGACACTAGGATTCAAGAAAAGGGGTTTAAATTATTGACCAGATGGTATTGTTGTCTGGCCACTATTAGATATATAGATTCCACATTGTCTGATACATGCTGGAGATGCTCCTCGGAGAGGGGCACAATGCTACATATATGGTGGCATTGCCCCCAAGTCCGGAATTATGAATTTATATATTCTTACACACAGAGTGAGAAATTTCACGCATTTCTTTCTTTTCATTTTGATGATTATGGCTTCCAGCGAGTGACACCCCAAAATTCAGTATCTCAGAAAATTAGAATATAACATAAGACCAATAAAAAAAAAAGATTTATAATACAGAAATGTTGTCTTAGTGAAAAGTCTGTCCATGTACAGTATAGGATGCACTCAATACTTGGTCGGGGCTCCTTTTGCATGAATTACTGCATCAATGCGGTGAGGCATGGAGGCGTGGCATGGAGGCGTGGCATGGAGGCGTGGCATGGAGGTGTGGCATGGAGGCGTGGCATGGAGGCGTGGCAGCCTGTTTCACTGCTGAGGTGTTATGGAAGCCCAGGTTGCTTTGATAGCGGCCTTCAGCTCCTCTGCATTGTTGGGTCTGGTGTCTCTCATCTTCCTCCTGACAATACTCCACAGATTCTCTATGGGGTTTAGGTCAGGTCAGTTTGCTGGCCAATCAAGCACAGTGATACCATGATCATGTGACCAGGTATTGGTAGGTTTAGCAGTGTGGGCGGTGCCAAGTCCTGCTGGAAAATGAAATCAGCATCTCCATAAAGCCGGTCAGCAGAGGGAAGCATGAAGAGCTCTAGAATTTCCTGCTAGAGGGCTGCGCTGACTTTGGACTGATAAAACACAGAGGACCAACACCAGCAGATGACACGGCTCCCCAAATCATCACTGACTGGGGAAACTTCACACTGGACCTCATGCAACTTGGATTCTGTGCCTCTCCACTCCTCCTCCAGACTCTGGGACCTTCATTTCCAAATTAAATGCTAAATTTTCCAGTCAGTGATGAATTGGGGAGCCGTGTCATCTGCTGGTGTTGGTTCACCAAAGTCAGGGCAGTCCTCTAGCAGTAAGCCAACATTTCTGTATTATCCACTTCTGGACCGGAAGATTTTCCCCCTTAATGACCAGGCCATATTTTGCGATTCGGCACTGCGTTACTTTAACTGACAATTGCGCGGTCGTGCGACGCTGTACCCAAATAAAATTGATGTCCTTTTTTCCTACAAATAGAGATTTCTTTTGGTGGTATTTGATCACCTGTGCGATTTTTATTTTTTGCGCTATAAACAAAAAAAGGGACAATTCTGGAAAAAAAAAAAAAAAAAAAACAATATTTTTCACATTCTACTATATAATGTTCCCAAAAAAAATTTTTAAATCAAATTTTTTTTAACATTTTAGGCCTATTTGTTTTCTGCTACATATTTTTGGTAAGCGTATTTTGATTGGTTTGCGCAAAAGTTATCACGTCTACAAACTACGGGAAAGATTTATGTCATTTTTATGTATTTATTTATTTTTACTAGCAATGGAGGCGATCTGCGATTTTTAGCGGGACTGCGACATTGCGGCGGACAGATTGGACCCCTAACTGACATTTTTGACACTTTTGGGGGGACCAATGACATCATTACAGTAATCAGTGCTAAAAATATGCACTGTTACTGTACTAATGACACTGGCTGGGAAGGGGGTTAACCTGTAGGTGATCAAGGGGTTAAATGTGTACCTAGGGGGTGTTTCTAACTGTATGGGGGAGGGGCTTGTGAAATTCTCATACAGACATGTGATCCTATATAGAAGGAGCTCTGTGATCATTCCAGGGAGAAGAACGGTCAGCTGTGTTTACAACATCCGACCGCAATCGGAGCCGCCTGCCCCGTGCATCGGAGTCCCCGCTGACGAGGCGCCCGCGCTGCAGGCGCGCGACCAATGTATGCCTACTTCGGTTTGTGCAGGTGGGGCTGCTCGCCACAATATAACTGCGGCTGGCGGTCCTTAAAGAGGAAGTAAACCCTCTTTGTTGACATTTACCTATAGGTAATCCTACATTCAGGCTTACCTATAGGTGCTATAAATATCTCCTAAACTTGCACCGTTTAGGAGATATTTACATTGCATGCAGCCAATGACGTCATCGGCGCATGCGCTCTGAAGGAACGGCCACCCGTGCCGTTCCTTCAGATCCCAGTGCCGTGAACGGTGGCTCCCGCGTGCATGCACGAGAGTGATGTAATCGCGCCCCCGGCCAATCAGATGGCCGGAGGACGCGATCCAGTATACTAGCTCATTATGCCTTTCTCTTTACAGGTTTTTTCTTTTTTTTTTTTTTTTTTCACAGGTTTACTTCCTCTTTAAGTGGTTAAAAATACATTTTTTTTATTTTTTTTTTTTATTATTGGTCTTATGTAATATTCTAATTTTCTGAGATGCTGAATTTTGGGGTGTCACTCGCTGGAAGCCAAAATCATCAACATTAAAAGACATAAATGTGTGAAATCTCTCACTCTGTGTGTGACATCTATAGAAAATATCCGAGTTGCACTTTTTGAATTGAATTACTGAAATAAATTCACTTTTTGATGATATTCTAATTTTATGAGACGCTCCTTTATTAACACCTTAAGTATCAGGACTGAAATTTTTACACTTTTTTTTTTTATTTGTTCATTTTTACTAATTTTTGTGGTTTTGTTTGCTCCTTTGGAGAAAGTAGAGTACAAATCGCATTCTTTTCATTTTCTTATAGCTTGGAATGCAGTGTTATTGGCCATCTAAGTACCTGATTGGTCATATAGATCTATTTATTACATAGTAGAATCCAGGGCTTTTTTTCAGCGGGAACGCGGGGGAACGCAGTTCCGGCACCTCCAGAACTGAATGTATGTAATGGCAAGGAGTGCTGGGGTGTGCTGGAGGGTCTATTGATGCTGGCTAATAGGGAATCTATTGATGCAGAGGATGGGGGGGTCTATTGTTGCTGGGGAGGTTTTCTGTTGCTCATAGGGATTTATTGTTGCTGGGGTGGGTCTTTTGCTGCTGGTGGGTCAGTTGTTGCTGGGGGGGATTTATTGTTGGGGGGGGGGGTCTTTGTTGCTAGGCTGCTGGAGGGTCTATTGATGCTGGCTACTGGGGAATCTAGTGTTGCTGGAGGGGATCTATTTGCTGCTGGAGGGGATCTATTTGCTGCTGGAGGGGATCTATTTGCTGCTGGAGGGGATCTATTTGCGCAGAGGGTCTATTGTTGCTGGGGAAGTCTGTTGTTGCTGGTGGGGTATCATGTTGCAGGGAATCAATCATTGCTGGGAGCAGGGCTGTCTTTAACACAGGGCAAAAGGGGCAGCTGCCCTGGGCCCAGTCATTGTTGTGGGGCCCAAAGCATTTGCCCCTGTAGCCTGCATTGCCTGCAAATCATTGATAAGTGGATTCAGGAGGGCCCAAGAAAATATGTGCCCAGGGTCCAATCAATATTAAATATGGCCCTGGCTGGGAGGGATCTACTGTTGATGGAGTGGCCTAATGCTGCTGGAGAGTCTATTGATGCTGGATGTTGGAAGTCCATTGTTGCAGGGGTGGATCTATTGTCGCTGGGGTGTCCATTGTTTCTAGATCTATTATATTGCCTTTCTTGTTATCGTTAATTCTCTAAAAGGGGTGGTACTGGGAGGTGGGTAGGAGGTGAAACCAAGGAATGGTGCTTGGGGGTGGGTAGGGGACAGAGTTAAGGGGTGACTCAGAAGGGAGGAGTTCCTGCACCTATTCTCTGAGAAAAAAAGCCCTGGTAGAATCCCACTAAAAATATTTTAAGCAGAAAGAGAACTTTTCAACAAGCTCCGTCATTTATCTTTCCTCTGATTGGTCTAAAGTGCTGAAAGGTGAACTGTGATTGGTGGATTACCAGCAGCAGTAGTTGCAGCAGTGAGCATGCGATCCATTTAATACTCAGGCCACATCGCCAAGAGAAATGGAGGCCGGTGGAACTGTTAGGAGATTCATCAGTTTTCGTTTTTTTTTCCCCCTCCAGTGACAAACTCATTTAAGCTCCTCTGTCAAACGATGAAGAATAGAGGGTAAAAGTCTGTGCCATTCCGTGTCACCGCTGTTCTGGGGACATCCGAGATCAATAAGACTAATGGCTCCCAGTGACTGTCAGCCAGGAAGGCCTCCCCTCCCGTATTAATGATTGCGATATTCATGAAGTCAGATCCGTCAAAGGCATTCGAATCTCAGATTCCAGCATCTGCTATGAAAACCAAACCGCTCCGGGGAAGAAAAAAAAATGTTTTGATGGTTTAATGAGGAGTTCACCTGAAGATCCTCAATCAGTGATCAATGGTGGACTTCCACAAATGGATCCGTTCCGATCGCACTGCTCCATGGTGATCTTTGGTATTTTACTGATTGGGGTTTAGCACGTGGCAGAGATTCACACTCAGTCTCTTTTTTGTGATAAATATTCCGATTCAAATGTAAAATAAAATTACTTTAAATTACACACTTCGGGGAGGAAGCCCCTGAGGACGAGGAAGCCCCCTAGGACAAGGAAGCCCCCAAGGACGAGGAAGCCCCCTAGGACAAGGAAGCCCCCGAGGACGAGGAAGCCCCCTAGGACAAGGAAGCCCCCGAGGACGAGGAAGCCCCCGAGGATCAGGAATCCCCCTAGGACAAGGAAGCCCCCGAGGATGAGGAAGCCCCCGAGGACGAGGAAGCCCCCGAGGACGAGGAAGCCCCCTAGGACAAGGAAGCCCCCGAGGAAGAGGAAGCCCCCGAGGACGAGGAAGCCCCCGAGGACGAGGAAGCCCCCTAGGACAAGGAAGCCCCCGAGGAAGAGGAAGCCCCCGAGGACGAGGAAGCCCCCTAGGACAAGGAAGCCCCCGAAGACGAAGAATCCCCCGAGGATGAGGAATCCCCCTAGGACAAGGAAGCCCCCGAGGACGAGGAAGCCCCCGAGGACGAGGAAGCCCCCTAGGACAAGGAAGCCCCCTAGGACAAGGAAGCCCCCGAGGATGAGGAAGCCCCCTAGGACGAGGAAGCCCCCGAGGACTAGGAAGCCCCCAAGGATGAGGAAGCCCCCTAGGACGAGGAAGCCCCCGAGGATGAGGAAGCCCCCGAGGACGAGGAAGCCCCCGAGGACGAGGAAGCCCCCTAGGACAAGGAAGCCCCCGAGGAAGAGGAAGCCCCCGAGGACGAGGAAGCCCCCGAGGACGAGGAAGCCCCCTAGGACAAGGAAGCCCCCGAGGAAGAGGAAGCCCCCGAGGACGAGGAAGCCCCCTAGGACAAGGAAGCCCCCGAAGACGAAGAATCCCCCGAGGATGAGGAATCCCCCTAGGACAAGGAAGCCCCCGAGGACGAGGAAGCCCCCGAGGACGAGGAAGCCCCCGAGGACGAGGAAGCCCCCTAGGACAAGGAAGCCCCCTAGGACAAGGAAGCCCCCGAGGATGAGGAAGCCCCCTAGGACGAGGAAGCCCCCGAGGACTAGGAAGCCCCCAAGGATGAGGAAGCCCCCTAGGACGAGGAAGCCCCCTAGGACAAGGAAGCCCCCAAGGACAAGGAAGACCCCGAGGACGAGGAAGACCCTGAGAATTACCAAGGTGACATCTCCAGAAGGAACTGTCCTCCTGACTTTACCCAATGAAGGCTTGAAGATCTTTACAGGGGCTGTGGTCGGGGGGGGGGGGGGTACAGTAACTGCTACAGGGCCCAACCCTGATTTATCTCTGTATTTTGTACCTTTCCTTTTATTTCTACCTCATACATATCACATTGTACTGGAACTTTCTATGGACTCCATGACTGGAAAGTTGATTTTGTGCAGTAAATTGGCGAGTTGTTTATTTTGCAGTCACAATAATCTCACGTATGGACAGAAAATTCCCTTCTATGGCTCTCAGCCTCCTACAGATCTACAAATTACTTTTTTACTGCTGTGATCTGATTTCCTGTTAGAGGGTGGCTACATTTATTCTTCATTGGCCCATTGTATGTAGAATGTAGACACACTCTCTTCCTCACTCCTGAAATGGACTGTGGAGTTTGGACTAAACACTATGGACAATTGTTGCAAAAAAGAGGGCATTTCACTGAATGGTGGGCATTACCATCAATATATTTTATTTGTATCCATAAAATGTTTAATTCTTCCTATGAGAAAATAGTGGTCACCTTTATAGTCCCAGGGAAAATATACTTTTTGAAACACTATTGACTATGTACTATAGACTATGGGAATATAGATTATGGACTATGGATTATACAGTATGGGACTATGGACTATAGACTATGGGACTATGGACTATAGACTATGGGACTATGGACTATAGACTATGGGACTATGGGCTATAGACTATGGAACTATGGGCTATAGACTATGGAACTATGGGCTATAGACTATGGGCTATAGACTATGGAACTATGGGCTATAGACTATGGGACTATGGGCTATAGACTATGGGACTATGAGCTATAGACTATGGAACTATGGGCTATAGACTATGGAACTATGGGCTATAGACTATGGGAATATGGATTATGGACAATGGATTATACACTATGGGACTATGGACTATAGACTATGGGACTATGGACTATAGACTATGAGACTATGAACTATAGACTATGGAACTATGAGCTATAGACTATGGGACTATGGGCTATAGACTATGGGAATATGGATTATGGACAATGGATTATACAGTATGGGACTATAGACTATGAGACTATGAACTATAGACTATGGAACTATGAGCTATAGACTATGGGACTATGGGCTATAGACTATGGGAATATGGATTATGGACAATGGATTATACAGTATGGGACTATGGACTATAGACTATGGGCTATAGACTATGGGACTATGGGCTATAGACTATGGGACTATGGGCTATAGACTATGGGACTATGGGCTATAGACTATGGATTATAGACTATAAAGTATGCGACTATGGAATGGGGAGTATGGACCAAACACTATGCACTATGGGATTATGGACTATGTGATTCTGGACTATGGATTATGAACTATGGCATGTGGATGAGGGACTTTAGACTCAAGGACTATGCACTGTAGGCTATACACTATGGACTAGGAACTAGAAACAAGGGACAATAGACTATAGGACTGTAGACTCCTGGACTGTGGATTTGAGACTATGGGATTATGGACTATGGAATGTGGAGTATGGACGATACACTAAGGACCATGTGGCTATGGATTATGTGACTATGGACTATAGACTATGGGATTATGGACTATGAGGTTATTGACTCTGGGAATATGAAATGTGGATCATGGAGTAAACAATATGGACTATGGGATTGTGGACTAAGGATTATGGACTATGGAATGTGAATGAGGGACTATAGACTATGGAACTTTGGACTGTAGACTATACACTATGGACTAGGAACTAGGGACAATAAACTATGGGACTATTGGACTGTAGACTATGGGATTATGGACTATGGAATGTTGAGTATGGACTATACACTAAGGACCATATGACAATGGATTATGTGACTATGGACTATAGCCTATGGGACTACAGACTATGGGACTATGGACTATAGACTATGGGGTTATGGACTATGGGACTATGGAATGTGGATCATGGGGTAAACACTATGGATTATGGAATTATGGACTATGTGACTGTGGACTAAGAATTATGGACTATGGAATGTGGATGAGGAACTATAAACTATAGGATTATGGATTATGGACTATGGAAAATGGGACTATGAAATGTGGATCATGGACTAAACACTATGGGATTCTGGGCTATTTGCCTATGGACTATAGATTATGGGATTATAGATGATAGAACTATGGACTGTAGAGTATGGACTAAACACTATGGACTATAGACTATGGGACTATGGACTGTAGACTATACACTATTGACTTATGGGACTAGGGATTATAGACTATGGGACTGTGGAATGTGGATGAGGGACTATGGACTGTAGACTATACACTATGGGACTAGGGATTATAGAGTATGGGACTATGGAATGTGGATGAGGGACTATGGACTATGGATTATGGGATTTGCAGTGCGCATAGAGCAGTGCATGTGACTTCAGGATCACAATACAGTTTGTCTCTTTTTTGTCCAGTAGTCATGATGTAATGTACAGTAGTGATGATGTAATGTACAGAAGCGATGATGTAATGTACAGTAGTGATGATGTAATGTACAGAAGCGATGATGTAATGTACAGAAGTGATGATGTAATGTACAGTAGTGATGATGTAATGTACAGTAGTGATGATGTAATGTACAGTAGTGATGATGTAATGTCCAGCAGTGATGGGTAGTGATGTCATCTCCATCTAGCAGCCGACGTACGCACTACTTATATATAGAGGGGGAGGGGAATACAATAGATAATAGGAAGGGTATTATGGGATCGGCATATTGGGTAAGATATATATAATAGGTATAATCCATAACATTATATCGATACCCGACATATCTAGTAAGGTAAAACGTAAAGGGGAGAACAATCGGGACTTTGTGTGAGGTGTGTGGAGTCGGTGGACATGATAAATTGGTACAGTCACCTAATATAGGGTAAAAGATTAAATATGTATCATATAGTAAATATCATACAAAACATGAACAGAAATATGCATGATACATCAGAGTTACATACATGTAATAATACAGTCAGAAAGGCAATAAGGAACATCCTAAATGCAAGATCATACAAAATTGATGGGATATACATTGGGAAGGAAAGGTCATTGGTGATAAACAATATAAAATATTATTATTAATGGGGACTACATCCATATTAAGCTTGACGCGTTTCGTGGATAAATTCCACTCATCAGGAGCAGATGCACCCCAAATCAGTATTCAAGGAGGAGTCAGTATAAAAGAGGATAGTGTGGATAGTGATCCAAAGTTCAAAAGGTCTGTTCCAGGAGCTGTAGGGGCCCAAACCGCAGCCCAGGGCATACCAAATAGGCATTCCAGAATACATAGGGTAACCGAAGTATTCTGTGGTGATATCACAGATGTTGGTCTCCAAAAATTCTATATGGGTAAAAGTGTTGGGTTAGTATAAAGGTGATCACTGGTGCTACAGTGACAAATATAAAAAAATAAAGTCGATAAGGAGATGTATATCTGTACCTAAATAGATTAATAATTTAAGTTAATCAAAAGAGATTGGGCAAAAAAATCAGAAAAATCTAAAAAATGAAAGAAAAGGGCCAGTTAGTGAGGAATGGGTAAACAAAATTCATATACTTAGTTCAATGTTATCCCACTAGAGGGCGCGCAGGGGAAAACCTCCAGAAACTTGCCTGGGGGCCCCCACAGAGTTTATTCTGTCAGTAAGCACAGCAATCTTCCAATTTTACTGTAGGTAATACCACCAGGGGAAGGTCCAAGGAATATCCGATTATTGATCCAAGGAATATCCGATTATTAATCCAAGGAATATCCGATTATTGATCCAAGGAATATCCGATTGCCTCTTGGGGGATCAGGAAGGAATCCCTCCTCCCCCTCCTGGAACAGATTGAGTCATGCTTTATCGGGGGGGGGGGGGGGTTGCCCTCCTCTGGATCAGCTGTGTGTATAGGATTTTGTATGAGGAGAGTTCCTTACTCTCTATTGGTCGGACTCAATGGAGTTGTATCTTTTTTCCCGCTGACTATGTAACAATGTATCTCTGTTATTTCCATTGTCGTATCAGTGAATCTCTTCCTTTCGGCATCTCACAGTGAACATAAAACAACGAATGTACTTTATAACATTCCGAATTTGTCACCCCGGTACGCGGGATTGCTTGTTTTACGGCGATGTTCTGGTTGGCGGTGACTGACAGCTGTTTGATAGAACCGTTAATACATCACAAACTTCATTATTTTGACTCCGACGTCAGTTTTATTGACGGAGAATTTTCACTTCGCCCGTGGCGGGATGGGAGCGGCATTCCCGAGTATTTAATCTAACAGAAGAATTTCAAATAATCATTAATCACACATACAATCACATCCATATCTGTACAGTTATAGAACCCAATTAGAAAGAATTAAACCCTTTCCTGTACTCTGTATGTCTAGTGCTCAGATACAGGGGGGGGGGGGGGGAGAGGGGCTACTCTACTGATCTTTTTCTGTTGGAATGCCTAAACAGACACAGACTTGGTGCTTTTTGCCATTGGCAAGGAATTTTTACATTTGATTAAAGTGGTTGTAAACCTCAGACATGAAATCTGAACAAAGCACATCCCTCTATAGTGTGTTTTTGCTACAGTCCAGAGCACTAAGTGTCATTTCTGTCAGCTGCTTCCTTCCTCTGCTATCTGCATGAGTCTCCTCCCCTGCCTCCCTCTCACCCCTCCCTTCTCCTCCTTACCCCTCCTCCTTCCTCTGCTATCTGCATGAGTCTCTTCCCCTTCCTCCCCCTCACCCCTCCCTTCTCCTCCTTACCCCTCCTCCTTCCTCTGCTATCTGCATGAGTCTCTTCCCCTTCCTCCCCCTCACCCCTCCCTTCTCCTCCTCACCCCTCCTCCTTCCTCTGCTATCTGCATGAGTCTCCTCCCCTCCCTCCCTCCTTCCTCCCCCTCACCCCTCCCTTCTCCTCCTCACCCCTCCTCCTTCCTCTGTTATCTACATGAGTCACTTCTGTCAGAAAAAAAGAGGGCGGGGAGCTGCACTTGCACTCTGCAGAGTTCAGTGAGGAGAGCTCTGAGAGCTGATTGGAGGGTAGAAACACAGTCTTCACACAGCACCCAGGAACAGAGCTGAGGCTGTCAATCACAGGCTGTGTGCTGGAGCTCCCTTCCCTGTCATTATCTTTATCCCTTATTTAGGACAGACACTGTACTTTGCAACTGATAATGAAATCTGCCAGTACAGGCAGTGTAAATTATAGCAAACACAGCTTCCCCCCATGCCTAAAGAGATCCAAGTAGGAATTTCTGGTGCTTGAGTTTCTAGAAAATAATATTTCAAATGGTAAGCTGTTTTTTGAAAGGCTACATTTAGCTAAAAAAAAAAAAAAAAAAAAGGAGCACAAGGGAAAGGACAGCTCTGTCCCTTGTGCTGCTGTGTCCTCCTTTCACCAAAATCTTTCTCCTTTGATTCCCTACTTTGCTTTAGTAAGGAAAGGCTCCCTGACCTCTCCCTAGTCTCAGCGACTTGTTGGAATGACTTAGAGCAGAGAAGAACCCCCCCCGCCCCCTCGCTGTATGCCTTTAGGCTCTACTCACACAACCTTATCTCTCACTTTCCTGCTTTTAGCGGCTCTTCACCGGCGTCCTGTGGTCCCAGCAGGGCCGTAAGCACAGCTTTAATCTCCCTGTCAGTACACTCGTCGTCGTCACTGCATCAAACACAGGTGTTACCTGTACAAGGTTATGGAGTGTGTGGAATTACTGCGGCCAGGATGTACACAAGGCCTTGCACACCGCTGTTCCAGGCTTGGTCCTTAGAAGGGTTCTGTCCCGATATGGGCCGTATGTTAGGAACCCTGCATCTAAGTGAGGTGCATGAAGTACCAAGTCACCCTTCACTTACAGAACATCTTGTCCAGCCTGAAGGTAAAGAGGGAAGCCAACATACTTCTACTCTCAGGGCCTTGCACACCGTGGTTCCAGGCTCGGTCCCTAGCAATGTTCGGGGCCCTGTCACTAAGTAAGGTGCATGAAGTACCAAGCCACCCTTCACTTACAGAACATCTTGCCCAGCCCAAATGCATCTTGTCCAGCATCAAGGGAAAGAGGGAACCCAACGTACTTCTGCTCACAAAGCCTTGCATAGCATGGTTCTAGGCCCGGTTTGTAGGAAGGTTCTGTCCCGCAATGGGCCCTATATTAGGGACCCTGCCACTAAGAAGGGTTTCATGAGATACCTAGCCACCCTTCACTTACAGAACATCTTGTCTAGCTTGAAAGTGAAGAAAAGCCAACCTACTTCTACTCACAAGGCCTTGTACACCATGGTTCCAGGCTCGGCCCGTAGCAATGTTCTTTCCCGCAGTGGGCTCAATGTTAGGGACCCTGCCACCAAGTAAGGTGCATGAAGTACCAAGCCACCCTTCACTTACAGAACATCTTGTCCAGCCTGAAGGTAAGGAGGGAAGCCAACATAATTCTACTCTCAAGGTCTTGCACACTGTGGTTCCAGGCTCGGTCCCTAGCAATGTTCGGGACCATGTCACTAAGTAAGGTGCATGAAGTACCAAGCCACCCTTCACTTACAGAACATCTTGTCCAGCCTGAAGGTAAGGAGGGAAGCCAACATAATTCTACTCTCAAGGCCTTGCACTCCGTGGTTCCAGGCTCGGTCCCTAGCAATGTTCTTTCCCGCAGTGGGCCCAATGTTAGGGGCCCTGTCACTAAGTAAGGTGCATGAAGTACCAAGCCACCCTTCACTTACAGAAAATCTTGCCCAGCCAAAATGCATCTTGTCCAGCCTAAAGGCAAAGAGGGAAGCCAACGTACTTCTGCTCACAAAGCCTTGCATACCATGAGTTCTAGGCTCGGTTTGTAGGAAGGTTCTCTCCCGCAGTGGGCCCTTTATTAGGGACCCTGCCACTAAGTAGGGTTTCATGAAGTACCTAGCCACCCTTCACTTACAGAACATCTTGTCCAGCTTGAAAGCGAAGAGAAGCCAACCTACTTCTACTCACAAGGCCTTGTACACCATAGTTCCAGGCTCGACCCAAAGCAATCTTCTTTCCCACAGTGGGCTCAATCTTAGGAACCCTGCCACCAAGTAAGGTGCATGAAGTACCAAGCCACCCTTCACTTACAGAACATCTTGCCCAGCTCAAATGCAAAGAAGGAAGCCAACATACTTTTACTCAAAAAGCCTTGCACAAGGTGGCTCCAGGCTTTGTCCTTAGAAGGGTTCTGTCCTGATATGGGCTGTATGTTAGGAACCCTTAAGCTAAGTAAGGTGCATGAAGTACCAAACCACCCTTCACTTACAGAATTTCTTGTCCAGCCCACATGCAAAGAAGGAAGCCAAGATACTATATGGCACTTTTCCACCTTGCGAGTACGGGCTCGGCTCCACTCTACACTGCTTGGCCCAGCTCGGCTCAGTTTGCTTTTCCACTGCATGGTACGAGTCGGCACCTTTCAGCACTGTATAGGCTCTACTTGGCTCAGTTTGCTTTTCCACTGTTGTAGTACTTAGTACTAAGTGGGTGGGATTACAACGATTCTCTGACCAATCAGTGGCTAGTAGTGACAAACAATCAATGCTGCATGCAAAGGATTGTGGGATATGGTATAGGTACGGCCTGCTTGGAACTCCAGCCGAGGTGGTACTGTTTAAGTGAGCCGTACTGAGCCGTACCATGTAGTGGAAAAACGCAGCTGTACCAAACCGTACAGAACCGTTCTAACCCATACCATGCGGTACCATGCAGTGGAAAAGCGCCAAACCGATCCGTACCATGCAGTGGAAAAGCGCCTTTACTCACAAGACCTTGCACTTGTCCTTAGAAGGGTTCTGTCTATGTTAGGGACCCGGCCACTCAGTGAGGTGTTTGAAGTACCAAGCCACCCTTTACTTACAGAACAATGTGTCCAGCTTGAAGGCAAAGAGAGAAGCCATCGTACTTCTACTCACAAGTAGGAATTTCTGGTGATGGAGTTTCTAGAAAAGAATATTTAAAATGGTAAGCTGTTGCTAGGGTCAGCTTCCTAGCAATATTCTTTCCCGCAGTGGGCTCAATGTTAGGGACCCTGCCACCAAGTATGGTGCATAAAGTACCAAGCCACCCTTCACTCACAGAACCTTCTGTCCAGCCCAAAGGCAAAGAGGGAAGCCATTGTACTTCTGCTAACAAAGCCTTGCACACCATGGTTCTAGGCTCGGTTCCAAAGAAGGTTCTGTCCTGCAGTTGGCCCTGTAGAGACCCGGCCACTCAGTGAGATGGATAAAGTACCAAGCCACCCTTTACCTACAGAACAACGTGTCCAGCCTGCAGGCAAAGAGAGAAGCCATCGTACTTCTACTCACAAGTAGGAATTTCTGGTGCTGGAGTTTCTAGAAAAGAATATTTAAAATGGTAAGCTGTTTTTTTTTAAAGCCAACATTAATCTAAATCAAACCAACAGATAAAAAATAAATAAATGAAAAACCCGGCACAAGGGAAAGGACCAGAGGCATAACTACAACCTTCAGGGCCCCGGTGCAAGAAACCATGAAGGACCCAGTGGGCCCCTGGCCGGGGCCCTTCCCTTCAAGCCTGGGGCTTGCTCCACTGATCCTGGGGCCCTTTACTCTCGTTACGGGGTCCTCTATTATGGTCCCACTGCGGGTCCCATTCACAGGTTCTGCAGTGGGCCCCCTTCCTGCCATCTTGGGGCCTCCCCATGGTGGTGGAATGGCAGGACCCGGTTGCAAGTGGGACCTTTGCGATCCTGGAAGTTCACCCACTGGTGTCAGTAGTTTTTATTTTTTGGTATTTTAATTGTATTATTTTTTATCATTTTATTTTATTTTTTTACAATGTGACTGACTATGACTCTGTCCATTCAGAAAAGGAAGGAGCTGGCAAATTACATATTTACCGACCCCTTCCTGGTTCTCTATTGTCACACATCCCCTGCAGCAGCCTGCAGGAGAGGGAAGGGAGCACAGTGGGGAGGGGGGGAGGGACAGCACAGTAGGGGGGGGGGACCAGGGGAGCACACAGGGCCCAGAGACAGCAGAACACAAGAGAACTGGATAGGAGGAGTGGCGTGGGCAGCATACAGAGGAACCAATCTCCTCCATTTTCCTCCTGCAGCTACAGGAGGAAAAAAGAGGACAGTGATTTCTCTACATGCTGCCCCCGCCACCCCTCCTATCCAGGTGTACAGGGGAGCCGCACAGCCCCTGGAGCATGGGGCCCGGTTGCAATTGCAACCCCTCAACCCCTGTAGTTACACCCCTGGAAAGGACATGACTCTCTGTTCCTTGTGCCGCTGTGTCCTCCTTTCACCAAAATCTTCCCCTTTTGATGCCCTATTTTGCTATAGTAAAGAAAGCTTCCCTGACCTCCCCCTAGTCTCAGCGACTTGTTGGAATGACTTAGAACAGAGAAGAACCCCCCCCCCACATTGGCTGTATGCCTGCAGGCTCTATCCACACAACCTTATCTCTCACTTTTCTGCTTTTAGCGGCTCTTCACCGGTGTCCTGCGGTCCCAGCAGAGCCTTAGGCACGGCTTTCATCCCCATGTCCGCACACCCGTCATCACCGCATCAAACATAGGTCTTACCTGTACAAGGTTATGGTGTGTGTGGGATTACTGCTGCTGGGCCGTACACATTACACGGCTTTCTATAATCTTGTGCATCCTACATTAATCCATCCTGACAGCTGCATCGGCCATGATGAGATTGTAAGAGCCGTTTCTGATAGTGATGCCGCTTTATTAATGTTGTAGATAAGGTCAGAGAAGATGTATATCCATCAAGTCCTACCTAGAGTAGAGCACAGGTTTATCGGCCGGGTGCTCGTTCTTTTTCTGTCGTCGTATTGATCTGCTGGGAGGCGAACAAATAACATCAATGAAACATTTTCTAATTATGTGGAGCAGGAAAAAACTGAGTCCTGGATGGATGGGCACGGTGTGGTTGGTGAGGCACGGTGCTGGTTACGTCTCATCTGTCATCTCTCTGTGTCTCTATAGTTCATCACTAAATAGATATGTCCACTTGTGTGTCTGACAAAACAGCTTCTGACTTTAAGTGACTTCGATGGTTGTGTCAGTAACTGAATTCATTCTACCAGTGTGAGCGCCGCTCTACCCCGATCCGTCTCATTATAAGGCTTCATGCACATGGGTATAAATTTCCTGCATATTTCTGGCACCCAGGATGCACTGAAGCTACTTACAGCTGCCCATTGACATGAAGAGGTAAAGGCGGCTATACCTCGCTTGGTAGTGGAGTGTCCCCTAGAGGCTACTGAGGAACTACAGACCATGACCAGTTTACAGTTTTACACTTCTTGTGGGTCAGCAACACTTCATGATACATCCCTCTACTATACACCTTGTACAGCCTGAAGGCACAGAGAGAAGCTAACCTACTTCTACTCACAAGGCCCTGCACACCATGGTTCCAAACTTGGTCCCTAGCAATGTTCTTTCCTGCAGTGGGCCCAATGTTAGGGACCGTACCACTAAGTAAGGTGCATGAAGTACCAAGCCACCTTTCACTTACGGAACATCTTTTCAAGAGGGAAGCCAACATACTTCTACTCTCTTGGCCTTGCACACCGTGGTTCAAGGCTTGGTCCCTAGAAGGGTTCTGTACCAATGTGGGCCATATGTTAGGGACTCTGCTGCTAAGTGGGGTGCATGAAGTACCTAGCCACCCTTCACTTACAGACCATCTTGTCCAGCCCAAAGGGAAAGAGGGAATCCAGCATACTTCTACTCCTAAGGTCTTGTACACCGTGGTTCCAGGCTCAATACCTAGCAATGTTCTTCCCCGCGGTGAGCCCAATGTTAGGGACCCTGCTGCTAAGTAAGGAGCATGAATTACAAAGCCACTCTTCACTTAACATCTTATCCAGCCTGAAGGCAAAGAGGGAAGCCAACCTATTTCTACTCTCAGGGCCTTGCACACTGTGGTTACGGCTCAGTCCCTAGCAATGTTCTTTCCTGCAGTGGGCTCATTGTTAGGGACCCTGACACTAAGTAAGGTGCATGAAGTACCAAGCCACCTTTTCACCTACAGAACATCTTGTCCAGCCCAAAGCAAAGAGGGAAGCCAGTGTACTTCTTCTCTCATGGCCTTGCACACCGTGGTTCCAGGCTTGGTCCCTAGGAGGGTACTGTCCTGATGTGGAGCCTAATGCTAGAGACCCTGCTGCTAAGTGAGGTGCATGAAATACCAGACCACTCTTCACCGAAGGCAAAGAGGGAAGCCATATTTCAAACTAGGGACCGGCTGTTTTTCACACACCTTCATTTATCCCCCTTGCTTTTCAAGAGGGAAGCCATTGTACTTCTCCTCACAAAGCCTTGCATACCATGGTTCTGGGCTTGGTTCCTAGGAGGGTTCTGTGCGGCAGTGGGCCCTATGTTAGGGACCCTGCCACTCAGTGAGGTGTATGAAGTACCAAGTTACCCTTTGCTCTCAGAACAACTTGTCAAGCTTGAGGGAAAAGAGAAGCCATCATACTTCTACTCTCTTGGCCTTGCACACCGTGGTTTCAGGCTCAGTCTTTAGGAGGGTTCTGTTCTATGGTGTGCCCTATATTAAGGACCCTGACGCTCATTGAGGTGCATGACGTATGAAACCACCCTTCACTTACAGAACTTCCATCACCAGCCACTACCACTTCCAAGCTGGCTGCTTCCCCTTCTCACTGTTCTCTCCACAACCACAAGGGTAATAGTTTGCTGATCGCTCTTTTCCTGATTTAAAAAAAAAGTAAAATAAATAAGAAAATCGCTCCGTTTAAAGTGCCCCGCCCCTCTGAGCTGGCGTGCAGAAGCAAACGCATACGCAAGTCGCGCCCACATATGTAAATGGTGTTCAAGCTCTAAACCTCCTCTGTAACTTTAAACTGGTAACCTGTAGAAAATGTTTAATAGGTGGCCTATGGAGATTTTTAAGTACCGAAATTTGGTACCATTCCACAAGTGTGCGCAATTTTAAAGCATGACATTTTAGGTAACTTACTTGGCGTACCATCATGTTTTATATTATAAAAAAAAATTGTGGTAAATTTTTTTTATTTAAAAAAGGTGTTCCCACCCCCCCCCCCCTCCAAAAAAAAAAAAAAGTTTGAAAAATGTGTGTTGCCATTCCACGAGTGTGCGCAATTTTGAAGCCTGACATGTTGGGTATCTATTTACTCGGCGTAACATTATCTTTCACATTATAGAAAACAATTGGGCTAACTTTACTGCGTTTTTTTTAAAAGCAGTGAAATTTACTTTTTCCCAAAAAAATTGCATTTGAAAGACCGCTGCGCAAATACTGCCATTTTATTCTCCAGAGTCTTTGCCAAAAAATAATATATACCGTATTTTCTGGTGTATAAGACGACTGGACGTATAAGACGACCCTGCTAATTTTCAAGTTAAAACATAGGTTTTGGGCTATACTCGCCGTATAAGACTACCCCCCCCCCCTTCCGAAGCAAGGCAACACCATTGAAAAACATCAGATTTCTCAGATCTCTCATATATCTCCAAGGTACCCTAAGTACTGTAATGAATGTAATCTCTCATAATCAGTGGCAGCTGGTGCTCCAAGTCACAAATGAATTCATTAACACAGAACTGAGTAAGTACCTTGTATCAGTTTTTTGCAGTCCCTGTACAGCAGGGCAAGAGTTTGCGGGGGATGAAGCAGCACAAGGAATCAATCAGTTCAAGTGATGGAGAGATCCCTGAGCTGCTTCTGTGATCACTGTCCATTCAAAGGCTTAGGAGTGGGTCCAAAATGACCTGCGCTCAGAAGAAGTGGGTTGAATGATGCTGGCTATCAGTGCTGGCTGGTGCTCCATGGGCTGGGGGGGCGGGGCGGCAGACGGACCACACCATACTTTCCCCACCACACCAGACCGAACATCATACCCCCCCCCCCGGACTACACCAGCCCACATGCAGCGGCTTCCCCCTCAGTCTTCTGCACCTCCTCCCTCCTCCTTCTTGGCCAATGGCATGGCAAGGCTTCTCCTTTCGGCCAATTGGTTCTCAGGACCCGCTTCCTGATTGGCCATGAGGGGGATCCGTGTGACAATAGCGAATATTCATTCGCTATTGTCACACAACTGGGTGGGCGCAGTGCTCTGAACCCCGAGTCCACCCTTTTTTGAAGCATATTAGAGCCTCTGGCTCTAATCACGTGCTTAAAAAAACCCATTGGAATCCATGCATGTGAATTAGGGGGCCGGACGCATGGATAGGGGGGGCGGCGTCCCTGCGCCCTCAATGGATGGGCCGCCACTGCTGATAACATCTCCAAGGTAACCTAAGTATAAGTATTACCAGTAGATGCAATCTCAAGACGCTGGCTGTGCGGGAATCCTGTACCGGTATACCGTATGTACCGTAGCTTCGGCTACATACAGTGTACCGCACTGAGCCAACCCCAGTGAGCGATCTATTCTATTATTGAATGCAAAGCCTGCTCGGATTGGCGGAGTCAGAGAGGCGGGCTGATGTTACTCCGCCAATCCGAGCAGGCTTTGCATTCAATAATAGAATAGATCGCTCACTGTGATTGGCTCAGCGTGGTATACTGTATGTAGCCGAAGCTACGGTATACCGGTACAGGATTACCACACAGCCAGTGCCTTTAGATTTATATTTACCGGTAATACTTATACTTAGGGTACCTTGGGGATAATATACTCGGCATAAAAGACGACCCCCCCATTTTTGGAGGATTTTTTTAGGTTCTTATACGCTGGAAAATATGGCAATGTTTGGGGGTTCTAAGTCATTTTCTAGCAACAAATACTGATTTTACCTAGTAAACAACAAATGTCCAAATAGGCGGGGTCCTTAGGTGGATATAAGAATTGATTATAAATGGGGTTGTTTAGTACATGAGGTCATACACGGCAAACCAAACCAGAGCGCCATTTCTGGAGACCCTTCCCGAGCGTTCCCGGAGCCTCGAAGTATCCATTGTTCTGCAATTGTCACGGAATTGACTTGACGGTGACAGCGCCGGTGTCATCAAGGCTTGAAATGTCTTTTCTCTGTAAATAATTGTGTGTGCCAGTCACCGGCGAGGATTTAGTGCAGATACAGAAGTAAATTATTATTGATTGGTAAATGTTGTGACAGCACAGTAAGGTGTTAGAGGAGAGAAAATGGAAAGAGCGATCTGTTAGCTTTAGGTCCTTAAAACAACAGCGGTTTATAAGGCTTGTGAAATTCTGTCGTTAGCATCAATAAATACACTTAAATTACTGTACCGGCGCCCCGGTTTTGTTTACCAGGCAGATGAGTTTTGTATGCAGGAGCTGCCCCGGACCCATCATTCATACCGCTTCCTGTCACCGCTCGCAGCTCTGCAACTTAAAATCTGTCTTTTCTCGGGATAATAAAAATGTCCGGCGCAGTTTACTAGAGATGTAAATTTACGTTTTTAATTTGCCGGCGTGAACCAAAGAGAGCGACACTCGGCTTCGGGGGGAAGGGGGGGACTGCAGGATTTAATCTCTCCACACCGCACATAGGAAGAGGCCCTCAGATCCGACCAGAGGACTTGAAATTCAGACCGGCCGTCTTACCGCGCCTGGAAAAACCTCAGAAAGGACAATCGTTCTTTTTGATTATATGAACCAATTACAGCCGTGGCCAAAAGTTTTGGAAATGACACAAATATGAATTGTCATAAACATAAAGTCTGCTGCCTCAGTTTTTGTAGATCTCTGTGTCAGATGTTACTATGTTACTAAGTATAATTACAATGCATTCCATAACTCTCAAAGGCTTTTATTGACAATGACATGAAGTTTATGCAAAGAGTCAATATTTGCAGTGTTGAACCTCCTTTTTCCTGACCTTTGCAATTCTCCCCAGCATGATGTCAACCAACTTCTGGGCCACATCCTGACTAATGCCCCCCCCCCCCCCCCTCCTCTCATAATCAATGGTTGGATTTTGTCAGAATTGGTGGGGGTTTTTTGTTCACCTGCCTCTTTAGGATTGACCACAAGTTCTCAATGGGATTTGAGTCTGGGGAGTTTCCTGGCCATGGACCCAGAATTTCCATGTTTTGTTCCCCAAGCCACTTAGTTATGACTTTATCCTTATGGAAAGGCGCTCCATCATGCTGGAGAAGGCATTGTTCCTCATCAAACTCTTCTTGGATGGTTGGGAGAAGTTGCTCTCGGAGGAGGTTTTTGTACCATTCTTTATTCATGGCAAATTGTAAGTGAGCCCCTCCCTTGGCTGAGAAGGAACTCCACACTTGGATGGTCTCAGGAGGCATGACACATGACATAGGCACCACCGATGTCATCAGCACCCACATAAATAATGACCGCTATCCTACCCTGACCCTTGTACCCAAATTAAACTGCAATAACACCATGACACCATTTTGGAGTAAAATTCACCATAGCGGCCATTTATTTTATTTTATTTTTTTCACAATATATTTTATGGAATACATTTTTATAAATGTATAAAGTACAAAAATTATAAAACATGGAAATTTAGAGTCAAAGAGATATTAAAGTAAAGATAGCGTTGTTATTATTTTCCATTAAACATATAAGGGTAGCTTTTCTGACATAAACAGTGTGTTCTCATAAAATAAAAAATGATAACAAAAGGAATAAGTTGTCCATAAACAAAAGATTACAACGGTCATACAAAAAAAGGAGGGGGGGGGGGGAGAAACATGGCTGTGTATTAGTTATCGGCTCTTAGCTTTGAAAAGATCATTCAAGAATAACATACTAGATCTCTTGGGTGTTGAAAACTACAGACATATGTAAATGGTTCGGAACATGGCATTGTACCAGAGAGAAGGTCAAAGAGCTTGGAAGAAGGGGAAAATCCTTTCCAAGTGCTCATTAAACGATTATATTCATCTGAACATTTATTAACCAATAACCGAATGTGACTGGGTTGGCTTGATGGAGTCCCTTTGGTTCGGGGGCCTGATGGAGTCCCTTTGGTTCGGGGGCCTGATGGAGTCCCTTTGGTTCGGGGGCCTGATGGAGTCCCTTTGGTTCGGGGGCCTGATGGAGTCCCTTTGGTTCGGGGGCCTGTGGAACCCAGCTTACCTTAGAGAGGTTGGGAAATCCCTCTCTCAGCCCCCTAGGCCCTTCTTATGTGTAAATCACCCTGTGTCTATTAAGGGTAAAGGGTAACCAAGAAAACGATGGACTTAATGGACAAAAAATATGGTTTGGATTACTCAAATGGGACAGTAATATTTGTCAACAATATATCTTAAGGAACCTATGAAGATTCTTGGACTATAGTCCTAGCTGCCTATTGCCAATAAGAGACTGCTTCACACAGTCAGACTCATAGCAGATGTTAATATCATCAGTTCAACCACCTGTCTTCCACACATTGTTCAATATGCTGATTTACTCACCTGTTATCTACTATGGGTTCTGTGTTTACACTTATGATACTGTGTATTGTACTTCAGGAGCTAGAGGACGTCAGTCTGCTAGTTAATTTGCTCAGGTCGATTGAATCTCTGTCATCTATTAGTCACTGGTGGGAAAGTAGAATACTGTGTGCGTTGGTTGTTCTTTAGCTATGTTAATTATATTTCTGTACACAATTTCATCTGCATATGATAATGTAATCAGGCACCTGACCTGGTGTGGTAATCTGATCAGGAAGGGGATGTTTCCCTGTGCTGTATATATTGTGTGTGAGACTGTTCAATAAAGTTGTTGGTTCCAGAACTTATACAAGCTAAGTTGTCTGCTATTTTTGTATGGGGGGGGCGGCTAGAATATCTGATATCTATGTTTATACTGGAGTAAGCCGAATTCTGACAGAAGCCCACAAGCGCAGTGTGGGTCGCGGTTCCATTACACCAAATATAAAAAACATTCCTTGAAAGAAGAACAAAAAGTAATACAATCACAATAAACATAAGGTTGCCGATCTTCGCAGGCACCAGGTATCAAGTATACACTTTAGAGCCCTTTCACACTGAGGAGCTTGAAAACTGCCCGTAAAACGCTGAGCGCTTTTGTGGTGCTTTTCAGTTGCCTTTCAAGCACTAGTGGTGCACTTTTTTTAAGGACACATGACTCTAAACTGCTCCAAGAACCATTTTGAAGCACTTTTGAGGAGCTTTTAAAGCACTTTATATTCATTTCAGTGGATTGAGGCGCTTTTTTAGTGCTCCAACCACACCCCAAAGATGGTGCTTGCAGGATTTTTTTCACCGCCTCCCCAGCGCACCGCCCCAGTGTGAAAGCATTCATTGATTTTAATGGCAATAAATTTTCGTGAGCTTTTCATGTTCTTTTTTTTTTTTAGCGCCAAAGCACTTGAAAAGTGTCTCAGTGTGAAAGGGCTCTGCGTAACTACTTACACAGTCCCCAGCCGCACCACATCGGCTCGGGGACAACCTCAACTTTCTGCAGACAACGCTCTCAGTTTAACTTACCAGTTAACCCCATTAACTGGCATTCCACAGAGGACTCTCAGGGGAGGACTGGGCCAGGGGGCAGGGGGGCAATTGCCCCCCGGGCTGCTCTGATGCTCCATAAAAAGGCTGCACCGCTCCTGCCATAGACATGCCTAAAGGATTCCTGGTGAAGAGAAGTAAAAAGTCCCCACTGCTGACCTACTGAGTGCGGGATAAGGACAAGGACAGAGCGCAGCCCCCCCCCCCCCCTCAGCATGGATGGTGTAAACTGTGTCTGAGCAGAGGCCGGTTCCATTCTCCACTGGAGACTTTTCAGTCAATCTGTATTAAACCCTTTCCTGATGGCCAGCATGTCGGGGCCCAGATCAGTTCTCCCCAACAATCAGGTGAAAGCACCAGTCAGCTGCACTGGCATTCTCTCCAGTGCTCAGGCTGCAGCACCAGTCAGCGACAGTGGCATTCTCTCCAATGCTCAGGCTGCAGCACCCGTCAGCGACAGTGGCATTCTCTCCAATGCTCAGGCTGCAGCACCTTTCAGTGACAGTGGCATTCTCTCTAACGCTCAGGCTGCAGCACCTTTCAGTGACAGTGGCATTCTCTCTAACGCTCAGGCTGCAGCACCGGTCAGTGGCAGTGGCAGGCTATCCAATGCTCAGGCTGCAGCACCGGTCAGTGGCAGTGGCAGGCTATCCAATGCTCAGGCTGCAGCACCAGTCAGCGACAGTGGCATTCTCTCCAATGCTGAGGCTGCAGCACCAGTCAGCGACAGTGGCATTCTCTCTAACGCTCAGGCTGCAGCACCGGTCAGTGACAGTGGCATTCTCTCCAATGCTCAGGCTGCAGCACCGGTCAGCGACAGTGGCATTCTCTCCAATGCTCAGGCTGCAGCACCGGTCAGCGACAGTGGCATTCTCTCCAATGCTGAGGCTGCAGCACCAGTCAGCGACAGTGGCATTCTCTCTAACGCTCAGGCTGCAGCACCGGTCAGCGACAGTGGCATTCTCTCCAATGCTCAGGCTGCAGCACCGGTCAGCGACAGTGGCATTCTCTCCAATGCTCAGGCTGCAGCACCGGGCAGTGACATTCTCTCCAATGCTAAGGCTGCAGCACTGGTCAGCGACAGTGGCATTCTCTCCAATGCTGAGGCTGCAGCACCAGTCAGCGACAGTGGCATTCTCTCTAACGCTCAGGCTGCAGCACCGGTCAGCGACAGTGGCATTCTCTCCAATGCTCAGGCTGCAGCACCGGTCAGCGACAGTGGCATTCTCTCCAATGCTCAGGCTGCAGCACCGGGCAGTGGCATTCTCTCCAATGCTAAGGCTGCAGCACCGGTCAGCGACAGTGGCATTCTCTCCAATGCTCAGGCTGCAGCACCGGTCAGCAACAGTGGCATTCTCTCCAATGCTCAGGCTGCAGCACCGGTCAGCAACAGTGGCATTCTCTCCAATGCTCAGGCTGCAGCACCGGGCAGTGGCATTCTCTCCAATGCTAAGGCTGCAGCACCGGTCAGCGACAGTGTTATTCTCTCCAATGCTCAGGCTGCAGCACCGTTCAGCAACAGTGGCATTCTCTCCAATGCTCAGGCTGCAGCACCGGTCAGCAACAGTGGCATTCTCTCTAACGCTCAGGCTGCAGCACCGGTCAGCGACAGTGGCATTCTCTCCAATGCTCAGGCTGCAGCACCGGTCAGCGACAGTGGCATTCTCTCCAATGCTCAGGCTGCAGCACCGGGCAGTGGCATTCTCTCCAATGCTAAGGCTGCAGCACCGGTCAGCGACAGTGGCATTCTCTCCAATGCTAAGGCTGCAGCACCGGTCAGCGACAGTGGCATTCTCTCCAATGCTCAGGCTGCAGCACCGGTCAGCAACAGTGGCATTCTCTCCAATGCTCAGGCTGCAGCACCGGTCAGCAACAGTGGCATTCTCTCCAATGCTAAGGCTGCAGCACCGGTCAGCGACAGTGTTATTCTCTCCAATGCTCAGGCTGCAGCACCGGTCAGCAACAGTGGCATTCTCTCTGATGCTGAGGCTGCAGCACTAGTCAGTAGCAGTGGCTTTCTCTTCAATGCTCATGGGGGGGCAGGGGAGTAAGGTAAGGGGGTGGTGGTGAAGGCATGGTAAAATGTGGCAGAGGTGTTAAGAAAACTGACTTGAGTGCGGAGTTCCCACTAGGAGCACTGTGTTACCCCAAGGAGCGCCCCCCCCCCCCCTTCTTCTCACACAGACTGCTGGAGCCATCAGGACTTACCTTTGGCTGGAATTCCTTTATCTTGAAGCATGACGGGCGCAGGCCTTTGTGATAATGATTCTCACTCCCAGGCTTTGAGCTGTTTTTTTTTTTATTACTGGTAAATGGAAATTGACTTCAGTTATTTATAACAATAAGTGAGCGGACCAAACGACTTTTCACCACGTCAATCCTGCAGTGGCACTTAATACACTTTATGCAATTATTTTGTTTTGAACAGCAAATCGTTTAATTACAATTATTATGGACTTTTATATTTAATGTCTGAAAACCTGCAAAGTCTTTGAGATGTTATGATAGAGACCCGGGGCCATTTATTGCTACTGATCAATGCAATAACGCCATCGACAAACCCAACCTGCGCCACGCAGGACAAACGCTATTCTAAGGATAATCATAAATGAAGAACGATCCGAGAGGCCACTAGAGACCAAACACCACTCTGCTGCTCAACAACAAAGTCATTTCACATATAGGGGCTGATTTACTAAAAGCAAATAGGGCGTTCACCATAATGTCTCCTTGGCTTGGCAACCCTGGGCTGTGGTTGTCAGGGTCTGCGGGTGGGGGGCTTATCAGAATCTGGAATCCCCGCTCCCAGTTTACGCCCCCCCCCCCCATGTGAATGGGTTTTGGGTACCCCTCCCCATTCTTTTCCTGTCATAGGGTTCCCCTTAACCACTTAAATACAGGGCACTTTCACCCCCTTCCTGCCCAGACCAATTTTCAACTTTCAGTGCTCATTGGGATCTATGGGAAATATTGGACAGCTTGGCATGGCACTGCTCCCTGTCTTTAATATTGGTATCTATGGAAAATATTGGACTGCTTTGCATGGCACTGATCCCTGTCTTTAATATTGGCATGTAGGGAAAATATTGGACAGCTTGGCATGGCACTGCTCCCTGTCTTTAATATTGGCATGTAGGGAAAATATTGGACAGCTTGGCATGGCACTGCTCCCTGTCTTTAATATTGGCATGTAGGGAAAATATTGGACAGCTTGGCATGGCACTGCTCCCTGTCTTTAATATTGGCATCTAGGGAAAATATTGGACAGCTTGGCATGGCACTGCTCCCTGTCTTTAACATTGGTATCTATGGGAAATATTGGACAGCTTGGCATGGTACTGCTCTCTGTCTTTAATATTGGCATCTAGGAAAAATATTGGACAGCTTGGCATGGCACTGCTCCCTGTCTTTAATATTGGCATCTAGGAAAAATATTGGACAGCTTGGCATGGCACTGCTCCCTGTCTTTAACATTGGCATCTATGGGAAATATGGAACAGTTTGGCATGGCACTGCTCCCTATCTTTAACATTGGCGTCTATGGGAAATCATGGTCTGCTTGGCATGGCACTGCTGCAGAACCATAAGTGACAGGGACACCAAACTTGGAGAGCACTGAGAGGGGACCCAGGACTACAACATATCTATACATTTTAAAAGTGGGGCATGCCTGTACACTGACTGCACTAAACTGACTGAACTCGCTATCCACTAACTACCTGCCTAACCTCTATTATCTCACACTATACATGGCTGCTGTGTAAGCAGCAGCCTTATATAGTGTGGGTCCTGGACTTAGCCCCTGAGCCATGATTGGCTAAAGGCACCCTGCCTTTGTTCAATCATGGCTCTGACAGGACATTGTGCTGTGATTGGCCAAAGCATACGGGTCAGGTGCATGCTTTGGCCAATCATCAGCAATCAGTGCACTGCAACAGCGCAGTGCATTATGGGGTGCTCATCGGCGGACGAACTTCCCGCCGAGCTCCCCATTTGGTCGTATGATCAGCGAACACACAAACAGATGATGTTTGAGTTGAACTTACATTTGACTCGAACACAGAGCCCATCCTTAGTGTAACTAGTAAAGTGGCCAGTGAGTCTACATCACACGTTATCAAATATATTCATATTAATGATAAGAGTTAGGAATATAGTAATGTAAATCTCTGGAACAAATGGTCAACGCGCCATTTTTTGGCTTTCTCAGGACCCGGTATGAAGGAGTAATATCACTATATATGAAACACAATAAGCTGTTATTAAGCATACATTTGGAAGAGACAATACAATCATATATCTACAGTATACAGGAAAGATTGTGCTCACATGGATGCAATGGGTCATGGGGGGTCTGAGGTGTAAGCACTACTTAGGATTTCTTTGAAAAATAAATAAATCAGTGTGCTTCAGGTAGCAGGTGGGGGAGGGGTGAATTGTGGCATGCGGCTAGAGTTTAGCTTTAAGTGTTTGGATCTAGTTACAGTTTTGATGTCGGGAAGTGAGCTCCATTACAGTAGATCGAGGGCCGGTGTTGAGGGCCGGTGTTGAGGACCGGCATTGAGAGACAGCCTGTAGGGATGTCATTGAGGGACGGCGTTGAGGGCCAGCCTGTAGGGACCACATTGAGGGCTAGCTTTCAGGGACTGCATTGAAGGTTGGCATTAAGGGCCGGCGTTGAAGGCTGGCTTTGAGAGACAATGTTGAAGGCCGACATTGAGGGATGGCATTGCAGGCCGGTGTTGAGGGCCGGCATTGAAGGCTGGCGTTGAGGGTCAGCGTTGAAGGCCGGTGTTCCGTGAGAATTACCTACCCGTGAGAAAAACCTACATTGAAGGCAGGCGTTAAGAGACGGTGTTGAAGGCCGACGTTGAGGGACGCCACTGAGGGCCAGCGCTGAGAGATGGCATTGAAGGCCATCGTTGATGGATGGAGTTGAGGGCCAGTGCTGAAGGACAGCATTAAAGGCCATCATTGAGAGACGGCACTGAGGGCCAGTATTGAGGGACAGCATTGAAGGCCAGCATTGAGGGATGGTGTTGAGAGACAGCATTGAAGGCCAGCGTTGAGGGACGGCATTGAAGGCCGGTGTTGAGGGTCAGCGTTGAAGGCCGGCATTAAAGGCAGGCGTTAAGAGACGGTGTTGAAGGCCGACGTTGAGGGACACCACTGAGGGCCAGCGCTGAGGGATGGCATTGAAGGCCAGCATTGAGGGATGGTGTTGAGGGACAGCATTGAAGGCCAGCGTTGAGGGACGGCATTGAAGGCCGGTGTTGAGGGTCAGCGTTGAAGGCCGGCATTGAAGGCAGGCGTTAAGAGATGGTGTTGAAGGCCGACGTTGAGGGACACCACTGAGGGCCAGCGCTGAGGGATGGCATTGAAGGCCAGCATTGATGGATGTGTTGAGGGACGGCATTGAGGGCCAGTGTTGAGGGACAGCATTGAAGGCCAGCATTGAGGGATGTGTTGAGGGACGGCATTGAAGGCCAGCGTTGAGGGACAGCATTGAGGGCCAATGTCCAGGGACAGCATTGAAGGCTGGCATTGAGGGACAGTGTTGAGGGCCGGCGTTGGGGGACAGCGTTGGGGGACAGCGTTGAGGGACTGCGTTGAGGGACGGCGTTGAAGTAAATGGGGACATTGCACAGAGTCAATCGGTCAGGCAGAGTTTCCTTGTGTATTTTGATGGTTTTCCAGCCGGAGTTCTATATAATGTATAATATAAAGTAAATAACCGCGCTAAGCCAAAGAAAAAGCAGCAGCTGTAGTGGGAGTCACTAAGTAGAAGATGTAAAGGGAGAGCTGCGCTAAATTGATGGAAAACCAGAGTCACCCAGTATGAACAAAATAAGGTAAACCCACAATAACAGATGGTACTATGTCAAATAAATTCTCCTGCAACCCAGACACATGTATGTCACAAATTGTCAGCAGGCATAAATACAGATGTGAGAAATAGTCCATCAAAAAAGTCCATGAGGTTGGATAGGTGTCCAGTGAAAAGGATGAAACCACACACCACTTTCAACGTGTCTAATTCCACAGGTGCCACATGCAAAGAGCTCAAGATCTGCTTACCAGAGCTCATAGGATTATGAGCATAACACACATGTCCACAAATGGGCCAACCAAAATCGACCATGTGTAGCGTAATACCACTATTCTTGGGCGGATGATATATAATAGAGGTGCACTTTGCCTCGGATACGGGAGGAATTATCACAATCAGAGGTGATGTAGAATTGAATTTTTTTCGGCGTTGAATTGCATACAATCTGCCTTTTCATCTGCTAACTGGTCTTTTCTCCATAGCTCGGGCTTGTTGTGTTATCGCCGCCGTGGCTCAGCACTCTCATTATCGTAATAATACTCACCATTAATAAAACACACAGATGTAGCGGCTCCGTACTTTGTTCCCTATCACACTAACAGGGGTCTGTGCATCAAAATGGGCGTTTAAAACCCCCGCTGCACTGCAGAGGATGGCACGTTCTGATAATGCGGCTCTCCTTCCGCACAATAATCACATTCTTGAGGCTCCCAGACACCGAAATGCATTACAAATAATAGAACACATGTAAATCGCCGGCTTTCTTGTTGGAATTAGGTCCCACCATGTTTTTGTATTGGAGTAAAGTCTGGCTGGCGAGATACGCCGAGTGAAGATCCGCCGCTCCTCGGCAGGTGGAGGGAACCCACTCCTATTCCGGATTGATATTTCTTTTCACAAACATTTACCTGGAAATCAAACGCGACTCGGCTCTTCATTACAAAACAGCTTCTCAGCAAAGTGTGGCCTTTCCATTTCTAATTCCCCATTGTCTGCCTTTTCATATCTTTGGCGCACTTATCGTGGAATGAAACGCCGCCTGAAACTTATAGAATGATATAAAGCCGCTTTAAATGTTTGTGTGTTTATTTATTGACGAAGGCGGAGATATTGTACAATGTAAAGATTTCCTTCAACATCGCTTTAGGTGGCGGATTTAAGCCGCGTTCACACGTATGTGCTGCGAAAAAGGGGCAGAAAACAAAGATTTATATATACATGATTGGTAAGGTTGAATAAAAAAACAGTCCATCCAATTCAACCTGTGTGTGTTTATGTCACAACCATATACCGTATCCCAGTGGCGGCTGGTGCTCCATGGGCCGGGGGGGGGGGGCGTTAGACGGACCACACCATACCCCTCCCCGGACCACACCAGCCCACACACCATACCCCCCTTGTCCCTCCCCCCGTTGCCGGCTCACTCACCCTGGACATGCGGAGTGCAGTCAGCAGTAGCGGCGGCGGTGGCGGCTGCTTCCCTCTTAGTCTCCTGCGTCTCCTCCCTCCTCCTCCTTGGCCAATGGCATTGCTTCTCCTTTCGGCCAATCGGGAAAGGGGTCTCAGGAGCGCAGGCAGCAGCAGCGGCGTAGGCGGTGGCGGCTGCTTCCCCCTCAGTCTCCTGCATCTCCTCCCTCCTCCTCCTTGTCCAATGGCATTGCTTCTCCTTTCGGCCAATCAGGAAACGGGTCTCAGGAGCGCAGGCAGCAGCAGCGGCGGAGGCGTTGGCGGCTGCTTCCCCCTCAGTCTCCTGCGCCTCCTCCCTCCTCCTCCTCCTTGGCCAATGGCATTGCTTCTCCTTTCGACCAATCAGGAAACGGGTCTCAGGAGCGCAGGCAGCAGCAGCGGTGGAGGCAGCGCCTGCTTCCCCCTCAGTCTCCTGCGTTTCCTCCCTCCTCCTCCTTGGCCAATGGCATGGCTTCTCCTTTCGACCAATCAGGAAACGGGTCTCAGGAGCGCAGGCAGCAGCAGCGGTGGAGGCAGCACCTGCTTCCCCCTCAGTCTCCTGCGTCTCCTCCCTCCTCCTCCTTTTTTGAAGCCTATTAGAGCCTCTGGCTCTAATCACGTACTTAGAAAAAAAAAAAAAAAACCCCATTGGAATCCATGCATCCGGTGCCCTGCACATAGATTAGGGGGCTGGAAGCATGGATGGGGGGAGGGCGCCCCTGGGCCCAAATGGTCAGGCCGCCACTGCTGCATCCTTGTACATTGTGTTCTGTAAGAAATGTAATCAAACGTTTTTTGAATTTATCTACACTGACACCACCAACTGTGGAAGGGTGGTGCGTTTATCTAAGAAATTCCCCCCTCCCCTCCTGAAGATTCCCAGGATGTATGACATCATTATGGCCTAGGCCGGAAACCAGGAAGTAACTGAACAAAGTAAAAAAAGATAAAATCAAGTAAATATTAGACAGAAAAAAACAAAAAGAACGCTCCCGAGGGCTTTGAGGCAGCGAGAACTGAGAAAGATCAAAATAATACAAATAATATATATAGAAAAAAATGTTTTATCGGTACAAAAATATATATTAAAAGTTTAACATGACTGAATAAATACATGAGCTCCGGTATGCACAACCCCAACACCACAAGATGTCCGTTATACCGGCAGAAACTAATTGTATGCAGAGATTTTCCAATGCATTGAGCGAAGTACACCGGCTGCATGATAACTGCCACACTTTTATATCCGGTCCTTGGAGTGTTACATTGTTACTCTCCATAAGAGATTTTATGATCTGTCTATGTTTTCACGCAGCAATGAATCTGCTCATACGGTGAAGGTATAAACAATCTCTAATTTGGAGATTTAGGAACCGGTCCAATGTGTGGCCAGCCTTGTATACATCCTAATTACTGAAACTCCTTTGCAGTTTATTGGAGAAAACCTTGAATTTGAATGAAATGCACAGCTGCCCCTCCTCCTCCCACCGTCCTGAGAATGCGATCTCTTGTAGGCAATAGTGATCTTTCTTCTGTGTCCTCTGGATGGACGACCACCTGGAAATAACATTGTTGGTTTTCTTTCAAGAAAAGTTGGCTCTGGTTATTCTTCCAACCTCTCTATTTAGGATGAATTTATCCCCTTGAGGAAGATTTGGACTTTCGAAACGCGTCGAGATCCCTCTTTGGCAGTAATATAAGTTGGAAAATCTCTGCATACAATTGGTTTGTGCCGGTATAACGGACATCTTTGGTGTTGAGGTTGTGCATACCGGAGCTCATGTTTTTATTCAGTCATGTTGAAATTTTAAGATTTATTTCTGTACCAATAAAAACTTTTTTCTAGATATATTCTTTGTATTAGTTTGATCTCTCTCAGTTCTCGCTGCCTCAAAGCTCTTGGAGAATCCTTTTTGTTTTTTCTGTCTTAAGTTTCAGGGCGAGCCGAACTTTCCTCACCCATGTTGGTAAAACCAGTAAATCGAATCTCCCTTCCCATCTATTTACTAACGCTGGGAGCATCAGGATCACCTATAGATAACATGACTGAGAGAGGTTACTGCTACTTTACATATATACAGTATTAGTATACACATATATACAGTATTAGTATACACATATATACAGTATTAGTATACACATATATACAGTATTAGTATACACATATATATATATATATGCAGTATTAGTATAGACATATATATACAGTATTAGTATACACATATATACAGTATTAGTATACATATATATACAGTATTAGTATACACATATATATATATATATATATATATATATATATATATATATACAGTATTAGTATACATATATACAGTATTAGTAGAACAAGGAGAAGCTCACAACACAGTTAATAAATCCAGTATACAGCGGAGGTCCTCCGTCTCTGTCAGCCTATGAGCTACATTCTGATTCTGAAGAATAAGAAAGTACAAAGAAACAAGACAGCCAATAAATATAATTTACAACAGAGGTCCCCAACATTCCTCCATGTGCCGGCTACATTCAGATAAATGTATAATACAGCGAAGAAATATATATAAAAAACAACATAAATATATATATGTGTATGTGTGTATACAGTAAAACCTTGGTTTGAGAGTAACTTGGTTTAAGAGCGCTTTGCAAGACAAGCAAAATTTTCAAATAAATTTTGTCTTGATATACAAGCGATGTCTTGATATACAAGTAGCCTCAAGTCACAGCTAAGTATAAAAGAGAAGAGAGGCGCCTCTAAGTGTAGCAATATGGTTACATTTAATGAAGGTTCAACATTTAACAACTCACATGGTTGATGATTGGAACAGGCACATCTAAGTATGCAGGCATCCGGGGTAAAGCTGTCCACATAAACCATCCTCCGCACCGCCATCTACGTCATCCCTTCCATGCTGCCCCTCGCTTTCAGATCGCTTTACTCCAGGGTGGTCTTCCCGGTCAGGATTACAGACTAGCAGCGGCGGTGCAGAAGATGGTCTATGTGGACAGCTTTACCCCGGATGCCAGCGTACTTAGATGTGACTGTTCCAATCATCAACCATGTGAGTTGTTAAATGTTGAACCTTCATTAAATGGAACCATATTGCTACACTTAGAGGCACCCTCTCTTCTCTTTGATACTCTGGAGCTCCTGCTGGATTTTGCTTCTAATCCCCTTGTGGAAGCGGCTATTTGTGGATGGACATTTTATGGTTACACAACCTATCGCAATGCTATAATCTTTTTATATGGACTATAAACTGAAGGATTTGTGAATAAATGGTTGTGGAACAAATCATCTGAGTTTCCATTATTTCTTATGGGGAAATTCGATTTGATATACGAGTGCTTTGGATTACAAGCATGTTTCCGGAACGAATTATGCTCGCAATCCAAGGTTTTACTGTATATATATATTATATGAAATATCCCTGATTTGGAGGGACTGTCTCTGATTTGAAACCTTCTGTCCCTCTTTCCTCCTCATTGGTCCCTCATGTTGCTCTGATCTATAGAGTTGTATATAAAATGCAAATAAAATAAATAAATTGGCGCTAAATTCAAAAGTTGATTCAAAGTGTCCTCCATACACATATAAATAGTGAAATATCATAAAATCACTGAATTGTGCAAAAGAATGCAGAAGGTGAAAACTATAAATATACAAATGAAGAATCCAATAAAATTTCATAGAAACAAAGTGCTGTGCAAAAGACAATAAATGGTGCAGAGAATAATAATAAATATATATATAGATAAATAAATTGAATAGGAATTCATAGAAACAAAGTGCTGTGCAGAGAACAATAAATATGAGTATCAATATTCCAAAAACTGCATGAAATTCCAAATAAAGTGCTGCTGTGAAAGAATCTGTGAATCAATAAATAAATAAATAAATAAATAAATACAGTAATTTCATAGATAACAAAAATCCATGTGCAAAAAATATCAAATAATGGTGGTGAAAAGACGTGATGTGCACTTTCACTTTCACTCCCAAATGTGTCACCGATGTGACGTCTTCCCATGTAGAGTATCAGACACTGAGTGTAATGGCCGCTCTCCTCCAATCTGGTTATATCAAGCTTGGTTCAGAAATACTCTCCTATGTGGCTCCAGCAATAGTAGCAGGACGGCTGGTGGATGATGGATTCTAAGGGTCCTCTTATTTCTCTCCCTCATACATGGAAATACCGTATATACACGAGTATAAGTCCACCCAAATATAAGCCGAGGCCCCTAATTTTACCACAAAAAAGTGGGAAAACGTATTGACTCGAGTATAAGCCTAGGGTGGGAAATGCAGCAACTACTGGACCCAACTGGACCACCATGAGACCCAAAACAGGGGCTGCGGGCATGGTACAGGAGATGGCGCAGGTTATGGTATAGGTATGGTATAGGCATGGCACAGGTCATGGTACAGGCATGGCACAGGTGATGTTACAGGCATGGCACAGGTCATGGTACAGGCATGGCACAGGTCATGGTACAGGCATGGCACAGGTCATGGTACAGGCATGGCACAGGTCATGGTACAGGCATGGCACAGGTCATGGTACAGGCATGGCACAGGTCATGGTACAGGCATGACACAGGTCATGGTACAGGCATGACACAGGTCATGGTACAGGAGATAGTATAGTCATAGCACAGGTGATGTACAGGCATGGCACAGTATTTACAGGCATGGCACAGGAGATGCAGTGCTGTGGGCATGGTACTGGAGAATGTCCTGTACCATGGCCGCAGCACTGCATGAGGAAATGCAGGGGCTGTGGAGGAGTCTCCCTTACCTTTCAGTGAGGTGCCTTCGATTTAAAAATCGCGCCGCCCGACGCCAATACGTCACTGCGAATGCGCCGCCGATGCTCGGGAAAACCCGTACACGATCGGCTATTCCCAGACTTGCGGCACATGCGCGGTAAGACGTCGGCACCGGTAGGGCGCCATTTTTAAAAAGACACTAAGAAAAATCTCGGCTTATACTTGAGTATATACGGTAATAAGAAAGGGGCTTCATGGTGTCGTACAATCAAACACATTTATACAAAGTAGTAACTCTCAGTATAAAACAGAAGTAGATCCCCACAATCACGGTGCAGTAAATCATCGACTTCTGGTCATGGCCGTAGACCTGAATTGACGTCACCCGGCTCCTCCCGACGCATTGCGTCACTACTAACATGTGACTTTATCAAGGGTATCCCCTTAGGGTTAGGTGCACATCCATGTCGTCAATCTCCCGTTCCACCACCAAAGGGTCTCTATTGGATGAGATTTGGTGAGCGTGGAGGCCATTGGAGGAAAGAGACCTCATTGGTGAGATGATTGGAGCTTTGTGACATGGTGCATTATCCTGCTGGGAGGAGCCATCAGAAGATGGGAGGAGCCATCAGAAGATGGGGACACTGCAGTCATAAAGGGATGGACATGGTCAGCAACAATACTCAGGTAGGGGGCGGGGTTTATACCACTAAAGGGGCCCAAAGTGTGCCAAGACCCCCCACACCATTACACCACCAGCCTGAACCATTACCCCCCCTCCTCCCCCACACCATTACACCACCACCAGCCTGAACCGGTGATAGAAGGCAGGATGGATCCATGCGTCAAATTCTGACCCCTCCCATCTGAATGTTGCAACTGAAATCCAGACTCATCAGACCAGCCAACGTTTTTCCAATCTTCTATTGTCCAATGTTGGTGATCTGTGCCAATTGTAGTCTCAGTTTCCTGTTCTTAGCTGACAGGAGTGGCACCCGGTGTGATCTTCTGCTGCTGTAGCCCATCTGCTTCAAGGTTGGATGTGTTGTGTGTTCAGAGATGGTATTCTGCATACCTTGGGTGTAACGAGTGATTATTTGAGTTACTGTTGTCTTTCTATCATCTGGAACCAGTCTGCCCATTCTCCTCTCACCTCAACAAGGCATTTTCCTCCACACAACTGCCGCTCACTGGCTATTTTCTCTTTTCCCACCATTCTCTGTAATCCTGAGAGATCCCAGAAATACTCAGACCGGCCCGTCTGCCACCAACAACCAATCCACGTTCAAAGTCACTTCAATCCCCTTTCTTTCCCATTCTGATGCTCGGTTTGAACTTCAGCAAGTCGTCTTCACCACTTCTCGATGCCTAAATGCATTGAGTTGCTGCCATATGATTGGCTGATTAGCAATTTGTGTTACCAAGCAATTGAACAGCTGTACCTAATAAAGTGTCCGGTGAGTGTATAATATAGTGTCCGGTGAGTGTATAATATAGTGTCCGGTGAGTGTATAATAAAGTGTCCGGTGAGTGTATAATAAAGTGTCCGGTGAGTGTATAATAAAGTGTCCGGTGAGTGTATAATATAGTGTCCGGTGAGTGTATAATAAAGTGTCCGGTGAGTGTATAATAAAGTGTCCGGTGAGTGTATAATAAAGTGTCCGGTGAGTGTATAATAAAGTGACCGGTGAGTGTATAATAAAGTGTCCGGTGAGTGTATAATAAAGTGACCGGTGAGTGTATAATAAAGTGTCCGGTGAGTGTGTAATATAGTGTCCGGTGAGTGTATAATAAAGTGTCCGGTAAGTGTATAATAAAGTGTCCGGTGAGTGTATAATAAAGTGTCCGGTGAGTGTATAATATAGTGTCCGGTGAGTGTATAATAAAGTGTCCGGTGAGTGTATAATAAAGTGTCCGGTGAGTGTATAATATAGTGTCCGGTGAGTGTATAATATAGTGTCCGGTGAGTGTATAATATAGTGTCCGGTGAGTGTATAATATAGTGTCCGGTGAGTGTATAATAAAGTGTCCGGTGAGTGTATAATAAAGTGTCCGGTGAGTGTATAATAAAGTGTCCGGTGAGTGTATAATAAAGTGTCCGGTGAGTGTATAATAAAGTGTCCGGTGAGTGTATAATAAAGTGACCGGTGAGTGTATAATAAAGTGTCCGGTGAGTGTGTAATATAGTGTCCGGTGAGTGTATAATAAAGTGTCCGGTAAGTGTATAATAAAGTGTCCGGTGAGTGTATAATAAAGTGTCCGGTGAGTGTATAATATAGTGTCCGGTGAGTGTATAATAAAGTGTCCGGTGAGTGTATAATAAAGTGTCCGGTGAGTGTATAATATAGTGTCCGGTGAGTGTATAATATAGTGTCCGGTGAGTGTATAATATAGTGTCCGGTGAGTGTATAATATAGTGTCCGGTGAGTGTATAATAAAGTGTCCGGTGAGTGTATAATAAAGTGTCCGGTGAGTGTATAATAAAGTGTCCGGTGAGTGTATAATAAAGTGTCCGGTGAGTGTATAATAAAGTGTCCGGTGAGTGTATAATAAAGTGTCCGGTGAGTGTACAATAAAGTGTCCGGTGAGTGTATAATATAGTGTCCGGTGAGTGTATAATAAAGTGTCCGGTGAGTGTATAATATAGTGTCCGGTGAGTGTATAATAAAGTGTCCGGTGAGTGTATAATATAGTGTCCGGTGAGTGTATAATAAAGTGTCCGGTGAGTGTATAATATAGTGTCCGGTGAGTGTATAATAAAGTGTCCGGTGAGTGTATAATATAGTGTCCGGTGAGTGTATAATATAGTGTCCGGTGAGTGTATAATATAGTGTCCGGTGAGTGTATAATAAAGTGTCCGGTGAGTGTATAATAAAGTGTCCGGTGAGTGTATAATAAAGTGTCCGGTGAGTGTATAATATAGTGTCCGGTGAGTGTGTAATATAGTGTCCGGTGAGTGTATAATAAAGTGTCCGGTGAGTGTATAATAAAGTGTCCGGTGAGTGTATAATAAAGTGTCCGGTGAGTGTATAATAAAGTGACCGGTGAGTGTATAATAAAGTGTCCGGTGAGTGTATAATAAAGTGACCGGTGAGTGTATAATATAGTGTCCGGTGAGTGTATAATATAGTGTCCGGTGAGTGTATAATATAGTGTCCGGTGAGTGTATAATATAGTGTCCGGTGAGTGTATAATAAAGTGTCCGGTGAGTGTATAATATAGTGTCCGGTGAGTGTATAATATAGTGTCCGGTGAGTGTATAATATAGTGTCCGGTGAGTGTATAATATAGTGTCCGGTGAGTGTATAATATAGTGTCCGGTGAGTGTGTATACCTTTTGTACATGGATGATAATAAAGCTTAATAATAGAAAGAAAGATAATTGTTCTATAAATGTAAAAAAAAAGAAGAAAGTATTGAAAAGTGACGGCTCAGACCCCCCCTTCCCCCCCTCCCTCCTCCTCCTTCTCGGCGTTAATTCTTTCTTTGACTTTGGCAGTGTGCGGAGTCTTTGTGTCTTTACTCTTCATAGCGGAGTCTAACTAGCTTTTTATTAATCGGTAACAACTCTGAATATGCCGGAAAAGTCCCCAATGACTGGAAAGCCCTCCGCAGGCCTCGTCTTCTCCAATCCCAGCCTTCCTCTGTATTCAAATGAAGCCATCCGAGCCGCAATATACAGTAAGACAGCTAATGAATGCGTCTCCTGAATATCAAATCTGCAATCAACTGCACCTCATTAACTCAACCATTCAAGCCATTAACAGCTAACAGAGCTTCTCGCTGACAAGAGAGCAATGAAATCCTCGTACTGCACCGGAGGAGACGGGGACCGGACGCCGGGACACAGAAATCATTACCTCCTTCCCCCAATCAGAACACACTTTCTGATTTTTGATTAATAGGAAATCCGTCACCGAAAAAAAGATTTAAACTTATTAAAGTCAAACTCTCCCAAGAAGTGTGTTGGAGGCGTCATGGACTGGACTCTTCCACTGCTTCAGGTTTGGCGGCCAACCGGGATTATACCGGCAGTGTGGCCATCTCTGCCGGTATAATCATTGGGGGGTGTTCAGATTTAGGTTTTTTTTTCACCCCTTCCCGCTGCCATCTCTAAGCCAATGAGGAGTGAGAGATATCACTGGATCAGGATCGGGCTCGGGTAAGTATTAGGGGACATGAGCTGCACATAGAAGCTATTTTATCTTCATACATAGAACGCACCTTCAGCCTTTACAACCACTTCAACCACTTGCCGACCTCCTCCTGTATATTTACAGCAGCAGTCAACCGCTTACAGGCAAAGTGATGTATTACCGCACATTAGATTGGCGTGGGTGCATCCGGATTTTAAGTCCCCGTTTACACTAAGGCGACCTGTGAGGCGACCTGGTCGCCTCACAGGTCGCCGTAGGTCGCCTTCCATACAGAAGCAGCGGACCCGTTCTAATAGGAGCGACACAAGTCGCTCCGACTTAGAAAAAGGGTCCGGAGCTTCTTTGGGGCGACCCGGAGGCGACCGCCATAGACTTCAATGTTATAAAGTCCGTGGCGGCCGCTCCGAGGTCGCCCCCCCCCCCCCGAGTCGGATCGCCCCTATGTGAACGGGGCCTAATGGTACCAAGTTCCCACTCTCTTTGCCTAAGGTACTGCAATTATAATGTAGCCTCCATTGCGTAGTATGCTGAATACATAATACAAAAGTGATATAGCCACTCACAGTTCAAGAAGTTCACTGTCAGCGTGCAGGGTACGCCACACTGTATCGCTTCCCACGTTCCACAGGTCGGAGCCACCGCCACCGGAAGTGACGTATTGACGCAAAAAGCCACGCTCTACGCGTTTCGTCACTAAGACGTCATCTGGAGCGTCGTAGTGACGAAACGCGTAGGGAACACACCTTCTACAACCGTCTGTCATTCTCCCTTAAAGCAGAGTTCCGGCCACGAAAATGTATTTTCAATAAAAATACCCCCGGGACAGTCAGGGTTAGTACATTCCACAATGGATAGCCTCTGTACTGTTCCGGGTCGCACTTACCTTTAAGAAGAAATACTTACCTTGAAAATTTCTTCTCCAGCGCTGCCATCTCAGGTGTGAGCAGCTGAAGCCAGCGCGTCCTCTTCTGCGTCCTCTTCTCCCAGAATGCACTGCACCGGCCCCGCTCGTCACTTCTGGGGCAGGCGCGTCATCTCTCATGCCCAGAAGCTGTTTAGCAGGGAATGAGGTGCCGCACCGGAAGTAACGAGCGAGGCCGGTGCAGTGCATTGACTCCTGGGAGTGAGGACGTTCAGCTCCTGTGAATCAATGCAAGCAGGAAGAGCCGGCGCGGGCCGCGGCCGCAGAGGGAGGAAGAGAAAGAAAGGTGAGGATATTTTTCTTCAATATCAAGGTAAGTGAACAAAAAAAAAAAAAATCGTAACTATCCATTTCTTTGTCAGGTGACAAAAAAGCAAGCGGATGGCCAAAATCGATTATGTAAATTTTGTGTCCGGAACTCCGCTTTAATGACAGAGGCTATTCGATCCTGCTATGTAGGATCGTATGTCTCTGTGGTTACTTCACTAGCCACGCCCCCTAACAGTTAGAATCACGCCCCTAGGGACACACTTAATCCCTTGATCACCAATAAGTGGTTAACCATAAGTTAACCCCTTCCCTGCCAGTGTCATTTTTGCAGTGCATATTTTTAGCTCTGATTACTGTAGTGATGTCACTGGTCCCCCCCAAAAGTGTCAAAAATGTCAGTTAGGGGTCCGATCTGTCCGCAGCAATGTCCCAGTCCCGCAAAAAAAATCGCAGATCGCCGCCATTACTAGTAAATAAATAAAACTGACATAAATCTTTCCCGTAGTTTGTAGACGTGTTAACTTTTGCGCAAACCAATAAATATACGCTTATTGCGATTTTTGTTGTTACCAAAAATATGTAGCAGAAAACAAATTGACCTAAAAGGATTAAAAAAATGTAATAATTTATTTTATTTGGAATGTTATAGAGCAGAATGTGAAAAGTATTGTTTTTTGTTTTCAGAATTATCGCTTATTTTTTTGTTTATAGCGCAAAAAATAAAAATCGCACAGGTGATCAAATACCACTAAAAGAAATCTCTATTAGTGGGGAAAAAAAGGACATCAATTTTATTTGGGTACAGCGTCGCACGACCGCGCAATTGTCCATTAAAATAACGCAGTGCCGAATAGCAAGAAATGGCCTGGTCATTAAGGGGGGTAAATCCTTTCAGTCCAGAAGTGGTTAAAGTAACACAGTGCCGAATCGCAAGAAATGGCCTGGTCATTAAGGGGGGTAAAACCTTCTGGGGCTGAAGTGGTTAAAGATGGCGTTTGGCGGTAAGTGTCGTATTTCTGCCTGGAAATCTTCCCCATTGGAAATCTGATTGATTAATCTGATTGATCTAATCAGATTGGTAATCTGTCTCAGCTGCAGAACCTCTCTGGGTTGTCTCCGCTGCAGAACCTCTCTGGGTTGTCTCCGCTGCAGAACCTCTCTGGGTTGTCTCCGCTGCAGAACCTCTCTCGGTTGTCTCTGCTGCAGAACCTCTCTGGGTTGTCTCCGCTGCAGAACCTCTCTGGGTTTTCTCCACTGCAGAACCTCTCTGGGTTGTCTCCGCTGCAGAACCTCTCTGGGTTGTCTCCGCTGCAGAACCTCTCTGGGTTGTCTCCGCTGCAGAACCTCTCTGGGTTGTCTCCGCTGCAGAACCTCTCTGGGTTGTCTCTGCTGCAGAACCTCTCAGGTCTGTTTCAGTTGCAGAACCTCTCTGGTCTGTCTCCGCTGCAGAACCTCTCTGAGTTGTCTCCACTGCAGAACCTCTCTGGTCTGTCTCCGCTGCAGAACCTCTCTGGGTTGTCTCCGCTGCAGAACCTCTCTGGTCTGTCTCCGCTGCAGAACCTCTCTCGGTTGTCTCCGCTGCAGAACCTCTCTGGTTTGTCTCCGCTGCAGAACCTCTCTGGGTTTTCTCAGCTGCAGAACCTCTCTGGGTTTTCTCAGCTGCAGAACCTCTCTGGGTTTTCTCAGCTGCAGAACCTCTCTAGGATGTCTCAGCTGCAGAACCTCTCTGGGTTGTCTCAGCTGCAGAACCTCTCTGGGTTGTCTCTGCTGCAGAACCTCTCTGGGTTGTCTCTGCTGCAGAACCTCTCTAGGTTGTCTCTGCTGCAGAACCTCTCTGGGTTGATGCACACGGCTTCTTATATTAATATTTTTCACTTAAAGTTTGCAGAGTAGAACGAGTCATAAATATCCGCCGTTTCTATGTGGGTTTCTTCGGGCTCCTGCTTAGTATTCCTCATGCATTGCAATGCGAGTGAAGATTTTAAATCGGAATTTTTACAATATCGGACTCTTCTTCGCGTGGCTTGTTGCCATCTTAGAAATGTTCCGGCTGCTGATGGGACTCAAGCAGTGGTGTATTTTTGTTTTGTGCTGTCCTAGGCAAGAATAAAATTGGGCGCCCCCTCCTATGTAAATTTGCCCCACTCCTTCGTTTTTAATGGATGCGACTCCCTCCAAAATTGAAGGACTACACGTCCCAGCATGAACCCCTGAGATCTCACAATAGGGGGGTGAGAGGTGGTGGGAGAGAGAGGGGGGGTGAGGAAGGGAGAGAGTGAGGAGGGATGAGAGAGAGGGTGAGGGAGGGAGAGAGGAGGGATGAGAGACGAGATTAGAGACAGAGAGAGAGAGAGGGGGGGGTGAGAGAGGGGGGGTGAGAGAGAGAGAAAGAGAGGGAGATGTGAGGGAGAGAGAGGGGGGGATGAGTGAGAGAAAGAGGGGGGTGAGAGAGAGGGGGGATGTGAGGGAGTGAGAGGAGGGGTGAGAGAGAGCGAGGGGATGAGAGAGAGAGAGAGAGAGGGGGATGAGAGAGAGAAAGAGAGGGGGTGAGAGAGAGGGGGGATGTGAGGGAGTGAGAGGAGGGGTGAGAGAGAGGGGGATGAGAGAGAGGGGGATGAGAGAGAGAGAGAGAGAGAGGGGGATGAGAGAGAGAAAGAGAGGGGGTGAGAGAGAGGGGGGATGTGAGGGAGTGAGAGGAGGGGTGAGAGAGAGGGGGATGAGAGAGAGGGGGATGAGAGAGAGAGAGAGAGAGGGGGATGAGAGAGAGGGGGATGAGAGAAAGAAAGAGAGGGGGAGAGGGAGGGGGGATGAGAGAGAGAAAGAGGGGGGTGAGAGAGAGGGGGGATGTGAGGGAGTGAGAGGGGGTTGAGAGAGAGGAGGGGGTGAGAGAGAGCGAGGGAATAAGAGAGAGAGGGGGGTTATGAGAGAGAGGGGAAGAGATAAAGAAAGAAAGGGGGGTGAGAGAGAGAAAGAGAGGGGGATGTGAGGAAGTGAGAGGGGGTGAGAGAGAGGGAGGGGGGATGAGAGAGAGAGAGGGGGATGAGAGAGAGAAAGAGGGGGTGAGAGAGGGAGAGGGGGGAATGAGAGAGGGGGATGAGAGAGAGAAAGAGGGGGTGAAAGAGAGAGAGGGGGGGTGAGAGAGGCAGCTCTAGCAATCAGTGACCAATAGAGTCTAAGGTGGAGGGGGGGGGGCTTTTTTGACGCCCACCTGCAAAGTGCCGCCCTAGGCCTGGGCCTTCTTGGCCTAGGCCAAAATACAGCACTGGACTCAAGGCTGGAAATATGAAGTGTATGGTGTTACGGGACCTAGAATGGGGACATAAAGAATGAGCCAATGTTTGGATGTTCTGTAGGTAAGCAGACGTTGGCATTGTGCTGAGTTACTCTTTAAAACCAGATAGCCCATGTGACGCGTCAGGAAGATCTCATACTTACCTCTGAGGCTCCCTGATTGGAAATGATGAATGCCGGGGCGTGGCCAAGATCGGCATGTGAGAGGTCACTTCTCCCACAGCTCCTATCGCTGATCCGATAGTGATCCTCCCCCAGCCTTCCTTCTGCTTCTCCATCAGGTCACCCAGCTGACAACCGAGTCCGTGCCTTCCCTGGAACCACCGCCGGCTCTCTGCACCAGGGGAATGACCCGCAAAGGGAAAAGAAGATGCGGTGGCCCCGGACCTCGAAGATGGCGCTGCCAAGGCCAGGGACGGCCCTACCATGGGTCCCACTGAGTCCATTGGATCCAGGCAGCACTTGGAGAGGTGAGGCAAATTGACTCCCAAGAGTTTTTTTTTTTACAGCAGTTTTGTGTCATCAACTTGCGACGTGTTACGAGCGGCATTTCCCCATCTCATACTGCCGCCCATAGTGCAAACTGATAAGTATGAGGAGGCGCAGCGTCTCCTGCGGGGAACGTCCCTCACATGATCGTGGTGTGCGCAATTACCTCAGACATCAGCGCACTCCATCTCACGCAGGACAGGCTGGATCTTCTAGGGTGGTGGGCGGTGGCAGACACAGCAGTGACAGGAGGTCTGAGGATAGACAGCGGGTGTTTGGTGGACCGGTCCGGTGGTAAGTTATGGAAGAAGAGGCGCTTTTCCACTGCATGGAACCGAACGGTTCGGCTCGCTTTTGTGCTTTTCCACTGCATGGTACCGCATGGTACAGTGTTGGAACGGTTCGGTACGGTACGGCGGCACTTTTCCACTACATGGAACCGAACGGTACGGCTCGCTTAAACAGTACCACCTCAGTTGTGGTTCCAAGAGGGCCGTACCGATACCATATCCCACAATCCTTTGCATGCAGCCTTGACTATAAGTCACTACTAGCCACTGATTGGTCAGAGAATCGTTGTTATCCCACCCACTTACTACTTAGTGGAAAAGCAAACCGTTCCAACACCGTACCATGCAGTGGAAAACCAAACTGAGCCAAGCAGGGCCGAGTGGAGCCAAGCCGGTACTTGCAGTGGAAAAGGGCCATAACAGTGCACATAATATTTTCCAAATGTTATATTTATATAAAATAATGGATCTCGGGGCCATTTGTCGGGCGTGATTTTTTATTTTATTTTTTTTTGGGGGGGGGCAGCATTTCATTCTTGGAGCCAGGCAGCACAATGTCTTGGGCCAGCCCTGGCCACGGCCATGCCACAGAGAACACTACGCGGCCCAGACAAATCTAGGGATTCGGATCCTAAGTCTTCCAATTCCCTGTGCAATCAGGATAAGGACCCTCTGCATGACGTGCTGTGCTATGCCCAGAAGCTGTCAGGGGCATTAGAGGTGGGTCAGCAGGAAGACTCAGAGGGCTCTCATGACAATAGGACTAGGGATCAGGAGCAGGCAGCCATCTTGCCAGTTCAATATGAGGCAGACAGTGCAGACCTGCAGGCTCCTCTGCCAACAGACACTAGGGAGCAGGATCCGGAGCAACCTACACTCATCAATGTACCATCTTAGTTAATACGCTTAAGCCCCGGAGGATTTGGTTGCTAAAAGACCAGGGGGGTTTTTGCGATTTTTTACTGCGTGACTTTAACGGACAATTGCGCGGTCATGTGACGCTGTACCTAAACAAATTTTACGTCCTTTTTTTCCCACAAACAGAGCTTTCTTTTGGTGGCATTTGATCACCTGTGCGATTTTTTGATCATGCGCTATAAACAAAAAAAGAGTGTCAATTTTGCAAAAATAACAATATTTTTCACATTTTTTTATATGAAATTCCCCCCCAAAAAAATGTAAAAATCAAAATTTTTTAACATTTTCAGCCAATTTGTTTTATGCTACATATGTTTGGTAAAAAAAAATCGCAAAAAGCGTATTTTGATTGGTTTGCGCAAAAGTTATCGCGTTTACTAACAAAGGGAAAGATTTTTGTCATTTTTGGTGTTTTTTTTTCTAACGCGTAATGGCGGGGATCTGCAATTTTTTTTTTCAGTACTGCGACATTGCGGCGGACAGATCGGACCCTTGACTGACATTTTTGACACTTTTGGGGGTACCAGTGACATTACTGCAGTAATCAGTGCTATACATATGCACTTTTACTGTAAAAATGACACTGGCAGGGAAGGGGTTAACTGTATTGGACAGGGAGGGGTTAAGTGTGTCCTAGGGGCGTGATTCTAACTGTGCAGGGACATGGCTATTGGTGTAAAAACAAAGATCAACGGTCCTACATAGTAGAACCGTCTGATCTTCATTTTTACACCAGGGAGAATGACGGGTGGCTTGTTTACATAAGCCGCTCCGCCTTTCTCCCTTCACCGGAGCGATCGTAGTGTGACCGGCGGACATCGGGTCCGCCGGTCACACGCACTGGCTTGTCAGTGAACGAGCCGCGGCGGGCGCGCGCCTCGGCGGGCGCGCGCCCGCCCACAATTGGCTCTCAAGTCAGTGACAGGCAAGTGACGTATCCATACGTCACTCTGCCTGGCCGGGGCTGACCGCTGCAATATATAGTCGTGCGGCGGTCGGCAACCGGTTAATACGCTTAAGGACCAATTTCAGGGCCTGAGAGAGGAAGTATTCCTAGTGCGACAAGACCTACGGAAAATCCGAGAGGGGACTACGGTGGTTTACAGTCACGTAAGTGATATTGAAGACCAGCTACCTCCCTTGGCCTGTGACAGGTAGACAGCCTACCAAATGGCAAAAGATGCACACAACAGGGCAGAAGATATTGAGAATCGTCCTCGTAGAAATAATAATCACATGGTGGGCCTTCCTGAATGGGCTGTAGGGAGAGACCTCACAGTCTTCATAGAGAATTGGCTCCTGAAGTTGTTCGGGAAAGTTGTAGTCTCACCATTCTTTGCAAGGGCCCATCGTGTGCCGGCTTACCCACCTCAACCTGGAGGGCCCTCCAGGTCTATACTAGCAAAATTGCTACACTAACTATTAAGGGAAATGATGAACGCCGGCACTGGGAGGATCTTCTCAGCACAACGGCGAGGAATGTCGGCACTTCTCAGCATGAGCGATATTATTTTGAAGTGTAACAACACAGAAGGGACGCACATGGGTAGTGCCAACGGTTACTTACGTTAATTTTTGTTGCTTCAGCAAAACCGCCGACCCGGCTTTATTATATGCGTTTTTTTCCTTTTTACGGATGCTGAAGAATGTAAACTTCCATAGGCAGAGCTCCTTTTACCAAGAGATTTGTTAGCCAGCAAAGATTTGGCCTTTGTGCAGACTGAATAGGCAGTGAAGCTGCCAGCCCAGCAGATCTGAAGTTGAAGGAGAAACTATTTTGGTCGGCCAACTGAGCAAAAGATATGAAAACACAAAGAGGAAGCCGGGGAAAAAAAATGACACAGTGGTGACCCCGCTCCCGGTATGTGATAGTAAAGTGAAGGCAATGTGCATGGGGTGCCACTTCTTGTCTGCAGGAACACAGTAGGGGAGACCGAATCTAAAAGATCTCTTTCTTCCTATATAAGCTTAGTGTAGAAGGCCTCCGTCACTTTGAAACTATGGTCAAGCTACCCAAAATAAAGCCTCTTCTACAGATTCATGTCTAAAGAACCATTTATACTGTATCTTGGCCGCTTCTTCTCGACTGTTGCTGTAGCCCCCACTCATGGCAGATCTACACATGTACACTAAATTGTCAAAAGTATTGGGACGCCTGCCTTTACACACACATGAACTTTAATGGCATGCCAGTCTTAGTCTGTAGGGTTCAATATTGAGTTGGTCCACCCTTTGCAGCTATAACAGCTTGAATTAGAGCGGAGACTGCGAGCCAGGCCTTCTTGACCAACATCAGTGCCTGACCTCACAAATGTGCTTCTGGAAGAATAGTCACGAGAGCTCCATGTCCAGATCCATGCCGGCCCGGCGGGACGGGCTGCGTTCTAGCCACTCCCGGGTGAAGGACCAGCAGCCTGAAGGCGCCATGTCTGAGCGGGAGAGGACGTTTACATCAGGTCGCCTATTCTAATGGAACACCGGCTTCTCTTCCCGGCCAATCTGGGCTTAAGACCCGCTTCCTGTCCTGATTGGCCGGGAGGAGAAGCCGGAAGACAATAATGAATATTGATTCGCTAATGTCACAAGTGGATGGGCTCTGTGCTCTAAGCCCAACCTTTTTGAAGCCAATTAGAGCCTCAGGCTCTAATCGTGTGCTTCAAAAAAAAAAAAAAAACTAATAGAAATCTATGCATCCAGCGCCCCGCATGGGGATTTGGGGCCGGCGCATTGAGATTAGGGAGTGGTTCCCCTAATGGACCGGTCGCCGCTGGGTTTACCCTTAAGCTGCGCAGGGGGTTTTTCACTGTCAGGGCAATAAGGATGTGGAACTCTCTTCCACAATTGGTGGTGTCAGTGGGGAGTATTGATATTTTAAAAAGACTCTTGGACGTACATCTTAAAGAACACAACATACAGGGATATGGGAAATAATTACCGACACTGACACACACACCTACGCAGGTTGAACTGTATAGGCTATTGTCTTTATTCACCCTTACCTACTATCTGTAGCACTGCCCCCTTGAGGACTGCTGGATATTACAGTGGGTTACCGTTAGCAACACTGGCATTCAAAATTTAACACTTTACTTCTTGGCTAAGTCAATGATCAGTCCAGGGGTTTGTAGTTGTTTTTGGTGTTTTATTTTAAATAGGGATGGGAGAAGGGACTAGTGGGATACTCCAAATGATCTATTCACAAATATGGGAGGACATCCATCTCTAGATACAGCCAGGCTGCTTATCCATCTTGCCACTTAGGTGGATTTAGAGTTAAGTCTCTTTTCAGATGACTTGATGAACTACTGTTATCTTCAGGACACTCTTCTAGTATCCTCTTTCTTGACCACTGACACCCGTCCACTGACTCTCCTACTCTGGGGTGGCCCCCCTCAGGTCAGGCCCCTTGACACCATCCCTTGTACTCATGATACTAGGGTCTCCAGTGTCTGCACCTCAGTCAGCTTTCCTGGACCTCTGGCTTCAGCTCTATTCCTCTGGCCCTCAGAATGACCTCCTGATTCCATGTGCCACTGCAACAGAGGAGGAGGCAGTCGCCACCCTCCCTCCGGGACTATGCTCACCAGCCAAAGACCCCGATCACATGGGCTCCTGGCTTTTGTACAGTATCCCAGAATGCATCGAGACAGCCTGTCTCTACCAATCACCAGGATGGTATCAAAGCCTATGTATCCATTGGTCAGCTTTCCTCCCACTGCCCAACATGCATCCCTATTGGACCAGTGTGAAACACTCCTCTAGACTCAATGAATCACACACTGAGCACACTGAGCAGACTTCAAAAACAGATCCTGCTCTCTGATAGGCAGAAAGCAATATAGATTTACCTGCTGCTCCTCTGATAGGCAGACAGAGCCAAAAACTATACCCTAGGAGGGTGCTATGCTCACCCCCCGCCAAACCGAGCCATGTCCTCACTAGCACCTACCTAGGAGGGTGCAGAGCTGGATTTTGGCCTAGGCCGACAAGGCCCAGGCCTAGGGCAGCACTTTGTAAGGGGGCGGCAAAATAGCCGCCCCCGCCTCCACCTGAGACTCTATTGGCCACTGGTTGCTAGAGCCGCCTGGCATCTAGCAACCAGTGACATCACAGCCATGACTCCCTGGCTCATCCCCCCTCTTTTCTCATCCCCCCTCCCTCTTGCCCACCACCTCCTCTATCTTGCCCACCACCTCCACTCTCTCGCCCACCACCTCCTCTCTCTCGCCCACCATCTTCTTTCTAGCCCACCACCTTCTCTCTCACCCACCACCTCTCTCTCTTTCTCCCACCCCCCTTTTCTCTCTCTCATCCCCTCCTCACCCTCCCTTACCTGCCCCCTCTCTCTCACGCCCCCTCTCTTACCCTCCCTCACCCACCATCTCTCTCTCTCTACCACCCTCTCTCTAGTACCCCTTCTCATAAGATCTTGCGGGTCCTTACTGGGAGGGAGACACATCTGTTAAACAGGAAGGGTTGGGCAAATTTACATAGGAGGGGGAGAGGGGGCGCCCAATTTTAGTCTTGCCTAGGGCAGCACAAAACCAAAATACACCACTGGGAGAGTGCTACATATGTAACTATGTAACCTATATTTTATTAAGATAAACTAGTTTTCATAGTTCCATGCTGAGCACCCTTGGATGATCCCATTACCCCCGCAGATGCCCTCTCACCAACTCCCACTGTTGAAGTTTTTGTTCATAATAAAAATATTTAACAAAGCCAACAAAGTATAGAACGCCCTCCGCCATCGCCCGCCTGTCCCATATGTAAGAGTTATTACTCACACGTTGACACCATACATTGGAACGGATGCATTATCAGCCATGCGTTAACCGCTGCCAACAATTGCGCACTAAGGCCACAGCGTTTTACAGTTCAACTTTGAAGCCCGTCTGCCGCGATCCCAGAGAGAGGGATTAAGGCAGCAAACACAGACAGATGGAGTGGGCCCTCCAAGCCGTGGGTGTGGGAAGAGTGAGGAGTGAGTGCGGCGGAGAAGTGGAGCACGAGCTGTGAAAATAAAATTTGGCAGAGTCTGGGCTCATTTGTATGGACACTTAGAGCGCGCACGCTGACAAACGTTAGTGTACCTGACCTTGACTATTTTATTTATGAACACTCCGAGTGGCGTTTATGAATCTTCCTCTGATCTTTGCATTGCTCAGGGTTTAGACTTATTTTCTGCAGAATTTTTAAGGGATGAAATGATTCCATGATGACGAGGAGGTGAAGGTAGTCATACAAAGGTAACAAGGTTCATCGAATGTTATGTATTATTAAAGTGTATATCAGGAATGACAGGACAGATGGCCTTGGAGCTTTGTCATTATACCCAAATGTGTGTATAGAAATAAGCCTGATGTATTCTGCTAATCTGTAGGTGTTCCTATCCCAGATACACTATATTGTTCAAAAGTATTGGGACACCTGCCTTTACACGCACATGAACTTTAATGGCATCCCAGTTCTAGGCTGGGTTCACACATTTGTGAATCGGATGCAGATTTCCCAACATCCTATTCCCATGACAGGCGAGTGGGACTGGCTCTTAATGAAGCCGGTTCACACAGGTCCGGGGCAGGCACGGTCTGCATTCAAAAAGGGTCCTGTGCTTCTTTGGGTCCAATTCAGGTTCAAGTTCAGGCCTGATTTGCACCTGAACCGGTGAACAGGGACGCACCGGACCCCAGGCATGAACCCGTGGGCGCATGGGTGTGAACCCGTCCATAGTCTGTAGGGTTCAATTTGGAGTTGGCCCACACAGGGACCCTACCCATGATCCTGGGATTAATGTTTCCTTGGTTCTGGGATTGTTTTGTTTGCCCATGGAATGGCTATCACATTGTGAACTTTTCAAGTTCGCTTCTGGAAAGATCTTTGGTTTCCTCCTTGAAACCCCGCCTGAGGTTTTTCCATCAGTTTATTGAATAGAAGGGTACCATTGGGATTATTCCAAATTTATGAAAAGATCATCTTGGTCTCCATTTGTTCTCCCTATAATCCATTCCAAATATCCATTGGGATTATTCTAAATGTATGGAAAGATCCTCTTGGTCTCCATTTGTTCTCCCTATGGCCTACCAGTACTGGTGGGGCCAGTTCCCTTTATGCATGAACCTCAGTGACTCCTTATGAAGGCTGTTCAATCAACCCTTGAATATCAATGTTGTGACAATACACACTATATTACCAAAAGTATTGGGACGCCTGCCTTTACACGGACATGAACTTTAATGGCATCCCAGTTCTAGGCTGGGTTCACACATATGTGAATCAGATGCAGGTTTCCCCACATCCTATTCGCATGACAGGAGAGTTGGACCGGCTCTTAATGGAGCCGGTTTACACAGGTCCGGGGCAGGCGCGGTCTGCATTCAAAAAGGGTCCTGTGTGTCTTTGGGTCCAATTCAGGTTCAAGTTCAGGCCTGATTCGCACCTGAACCGGTGAACAGGGATGCACCGGCACTGGACCCCAGGCATGAACCCGCAGCTGCATCGGTGTGAACCCGTGGAGAGGAGGGGGTACTGCAGCTGCACATAGAGGCGCAGGATCTGTAGGAGAAGTTCTAGAAACAAATGGTAGTAATATCTGCGCTTAGAGTGAATCACATAAAAATAATAAAAAACTGAATAAGAAAATGAATAAGGCAGCCAGCTAGATAAGTGGATTACAAACCCATAAAATATACAAAGGAAATTATAGCAGCGACAAAAACTGGTAAACCATGTGAAGGATAAAAATCCAATAAGTTCTATATATACAGTGCAAAATAAAAGTCCACTTGAAAGGAAACCAGAAGGAGAGAGCCAGAGCAGGATTCCCAGGCACCAGTGGTTGAATATAAATAGGTGAGCACCCAATCGTGATATTCAAACAGAATGCTTACCAGAAGCATTTGACCCTCATAGAGAAGTCAAATCAGGCACATGATAAAACAGGGTCCAGGGTCATCAAGAAAGCGATCACAAAGATGATCCAATCAGCATAAAGCTAAGTCAATCCATAAGATATCCTTTGTTCCTCCTCTCCAAAGTACCTCAAAACAATGGACATACGATAGTGCAGACTGTACAAATACGTTTTTAATAAGAAGTAAAATATTGCACTTACAATATCATTAAATATTCAGAGCATATAACAATTCAAAAACCGCGGCATGTAAGTGTGCTGAACGTCCAATCAGTAGTTGCGCCTTACGCGTATCGTCATAGGAAGTGACATCGTCAGAGGCGTGGCTTGTTGGAACGTCAGCGTGCATATAAATATTAGTAAAGCGGAAGTGACGAATGCGGTAGTAAACCGCAACTGCGCTCCACAGAGCTGCCATCAAAAACCGGCAGTTGCGGTATACTACCGCATTCATCACTTCGGCTTTACTAATATTTATATTCAACCACTGGTGCCTGGGAATCCTGCTCTGGCTCTCTCCTTCTGGTTTCCTTTCAAGTGGACTTTTATTTTGGACTGTATATATAGAACTTATTGGATTTTTTTCCTTCGTATGGTTTACCAGTTTTTGGCGCTGCTATAATTTCCTTTGTAGGAGAAGTTCTGTCTTCCTCTCTGCTGCTGCCTGCTAGATGGGGAAGGGGAGGGGTAGATACGAGCCTTTCCCTGGTTGCATGCAAACGTGCAGGATCCGGTGTCCTCCTTTCTGCTGGTTATTGCTTTGACAAGGTGGGGGCAACAATGAGGGGGTTGCCGTAGCTGCAGAAGAGGTGCGAGGGCCACATGTAATGGCCTGAAGGGCCACAAAGAGGTTTGGAGTTTGCTGAATGCTTAGACCAGGGGAAGTGGAGAGCAGGGGGGTACTGCATCTGCACAGAGAGGCACAGGATCTGTAGGAGGAGTTCTGTCTTCTCTGCTGCCGCCTGCTGAGACGGGGAAGGGGAGGGGTAGATACGAGCCTCTCCCTGGCTGCATGGAAAAGTGCAGGATCTGGTGTCCTCCTCTCTGCAGCTGATTGCTTTGACAAGGTGGGGGGAAAATGATGGGGGTCACCACAGCTGCAGGAGAGGTGCGAGGGCCACATGAAATGGCCTGGAGGGCCGGATTTGACACGTTTGACACGTGTGTTCTAGCGGATGGATGTGTATTTTTTCTGTACCCGCAGCGTTATTGAAGGACCTGGTTCATGGAGTTCCTGTATCGGAGTGATGCGCGGAGTATTTTATTGCCCTGACAAACGCAGTACACAGCAACCGTTCAGAGTAAACACATCGAAGGGTTCACCGCAGGATAAAATTACATTACAGAAACTTCCATTTGACTTTTTCCCTTCTCCGTCTCTTTGATTTCCTTTTTGTTTCTTTCCTGTCATTGTAGCTGCTGTCAGTCTTGTGAGTACCCTGGGCTTCTGCTCGATCCTAGCTCCGCGAACGCATGTTCAGTCATTAGACGCCAGGGATTGCGGGATGGGGGGGGGGGGGAAGTGCCACTCATGCTCCTGAGGAGCTTGTCCTAATATACAAACCTCTCCTAATAGACTCGGCGCTGTTTGAAGTGCGGCGTCTATGAAACAAGGGACCTCATTTCTTTTCAAAAGCAAATATTTGAACGTCTTTTATCACGATGCTGAATTCCCGGCTTCCCCTTTGATTCCTGGAGATAAAAAGGAAGCAGAATTCCATAGCTTGTACCAAAGTCTAATTCCCCCCTCTTCAATTTTTTTTTTTTACCGCCAAAGACCACAGTTTAGTCCTCCTTTCTTCTTAGCACAACACAAGGATTGCTCAGGCCGCGCTCAGGCCTAGAGTCACATTTCCAGATGACGGAGACTTGGATGTGCAATCAAAGGCGGCGGACGGCTATGATCTGCTTTTATGCTTATTGCCGTAATTCCTCTTAATATAACAAATGATGGCACTTCTTATCTTCTGTCTAGATGGAGACGCCAGCGCGTTTCGCTCTATTATTCTTGCTTTACGGAGATGCCAAAACACTGGTCGCCGCTCGCAAGCCGCGGCTCAATCTCAATTAAAATCATTTTATTCCGCAAAGTCTTTAATCATTGATCTGTTTAGTGATTACAGGAAATCAAAGCTCCTGACTCCTCCGTGCTATGGCAGTGTCCATACTTGAAGATCCTCTTGTCCCCCATCACAATAACCTTTTCAGCTGAACGCCGCGCACACTTGAAATCTGTCCGCACAAACCGTGAGGAAGCGGTGTGACTAATGAGAGAAATCCTTTATTCATATCGCTTCATTCCCTAACTTTGGATGTCATTGGGAAGCAACCAGAAGTGAGAGACCCCGTCTGTCACCCTGCCACTCTGCTGAAGACGGTTGAAGGCTCCTGCCAAAAAAAATATTTCTAATTATTTCTCGGATATTTATCAAATCTGTTCCCGGGATCGCTGGAAAAGGATCTGTTTTAACCACTTTACCACCGGAGGATTTTGCTGTCTTACGTCTGGGCCACTTTTTGCGATTCGGCGCTGTGCGACTTTAACTGACAATTGCGTGGTCGTGCGAAGCAGTACCCAAACGAAATTTATGTCCTTTTTTTCCCACAAACAGAGCTTTCTTTTGGTGGTATTTGATCACCTGTGCGATTTTTACTTTTTGCGCTATAAACAAAAAAAGAGCGACAATTTTGAAAAAATAGCAATATTTTTCACATTTTTTATATGAAATTCGCCCCAAAAAATGTAAAAATCAAATTTTTTTTTAAATTTTTGGCCAATTTGTTTTCTGCTACCTATGTTTGGTAAAAAAAATCACAATAAGCGTATTTTGATTGGTTTGCGCAAAACTTATTGCGTTTACTAACTAAGGGAAAGATTTCTGTCATTTTTGGTGTTTTTTTTTTTTTTAACGAGTAATGGCGGCGATCTGCGATTTTTTTTTTTTTGCGGGACTGCGACATTGCGGCGGACAGATCGGACCCTTGACTGACATTTTTGACACTTTTGGGGGTACCAGTGACATTACCACAGTAATCAGTGCTATATATATGCACTGTTACTGTAAAAATGACACTGGCAGGGAAGGGGTTAATTTTATTGGAGAGGGAGGGGTTAATGTATGCCTGGTGCTTACTGACGTGTGTGGGGGGAGGGGACTGAGTGACACAGGCACAGATCGCAGGTTCAGCTACGCTGAACCCTGCAATCTGTCACTGTCTGTCACCTAGTAGATCCGCCCGCTCTGTTTACACAAGCGGGCGGATCTCCAAACTCGATTCCCCAACGATCGGGGAAGAGCGGCGGTGATCACCGCTGCTTCTCCCCTGGCCTGACTCCCGCTGTGACTGAATACAGCGGGAGCGAGCCTCTGGCGGCACGCGTGCGGTGCCCACAAGGGGAGGAGTCCAGCGACGTAGGTCTACGTCGCTGGACGGGAACTAACCACTTTGCCGCAGTAGAGCTCCAGTGAGCGGTCGGCAAGTGGTTAAAGATCAACAAACATCAAGATTTAGGGGATAAACGAGGGCACAATGGGGTGTGCTTTATTATTATTATTATTATTATTATTATTCAGGATTTATATAGCGCCAACAGATTGCACAGCGCTTTACAATGTGAGGGAAGACAATACAGTTTCAATACAATTCAATACAGGAGGAATTAGAGGGCCCTGCTCATTAGAGCTTACAATCTAGAAGGGAGGGTCAAGTGAAACAAAAGGCAATAACCATGGGGGATGGGCTGATGGATAAAATGGAGGTATAGTTGTTAGGTGTGGGTAGGATAGGCTTCTCTGAAGAGGAGGGTTTTCAGAGATCGCCTAAAAGCTAATAGAGTAGGAGATAATCGGACAGATTGGGGTAAGGAGTTCCATAGGATTGGAGAGGCTCTGGAAAAGTCCTGGAGGCGAGCATGGGAGGAGCTGACGAGGGGGCTAGAGAGCTTTGAGAGGAACGAAGAGAGCGATTAGGTTGGTATTTTGAGATGAGGCTGGTGATGTAGTTGGGGGCTAAGCTGTGGATGGCTTTGTAAGATGTTGTAAGTATTTTGAATTTAATTTGTTGGGTGAGCGGAAACCAGTGGAGGGATGACAGAGGGGAGCAGCGGACACTGAGCGATTGGTGAGGTGGATGAGTCTGGCGGCAGCATTCATGATGGATTGAAGGGGGGAGGAGCCTATGTAGAGGTAAGCCAATGAGAAGGGAGTTGCAGTAGTCCAGGCGCGAGATGACCAGGGAGTGAACTAGGAGTTTTGTTGTGTCTTTGGTTAGAAAGGGGCGTATTTTGGAGATGTTGCGGAGGCTGAGGCGGCAGGATTTGGACAGCGATTGGATGTGGGGTTTGAAGGAGAGTTCAGATTCCAGGACAACACCTAAGACCTTGGCATGTGGGGATGGGCTGATGGTAATTCCATCCATATTGACGGAGAGATCAGGGGAAGGGGCACGTGGTGGAGGAAAAATTATAAGCTCGGTTTTGGATGGATTGAGTTTGAGGAAGTGGTGAGACATCCAGACTGATATATCTGATAGTAAATTAGTGATACGTGAGGAGACTGAGGGAGGGAGCCGATAGGTAGATTTGGGTATCGTCAGCGTAGAGATGGTATTGGAAGCCGTGGGAGGCTATCAGAGAGGAGGTGTAGACTGAAAATAGGAGGGGTCCAAGAACAGTGCCTTGGGGGACCCCAGCAGAGAAGTGAAGAGGAGAGGAGGAAGTAGAATTGTAAGTAACGCTAAAGGTGCGGTTGGATAAGTAGGAAGATAACCAGTGAAGAGTACAGTCACGGAGACCAAAGGCGTGGAGTTTTTTGAGGACGAGGGGATGGTCAACCGTATCAAAGGCAGCAGAAAGGTCCAGGAGGAGGAGTACAGAATAGTGTCCATTGGTTTTGGCCATTAGCAGATCGTTTGTCAGTTTTAGGAGAGCAGTTTCAGTGGAGTGTTGAGGCCGAAATCCAGACTGAAGGGGATCAAGGAGGCTATTCTCGGCAAGGTGGTCGCACAGTCGGTTGTAGACTGGGTGTGTGATCGGTTTATGCTTTTTCAGTTACTTTGCAGTAAAGCAAGGAAGCAGAACCTCCTGTAGTATAATACCCACTTGCCTACCGGCAGGGGCTGACTGGCAACTTTCGGCCTAGTGGACAAGTACAAACCAGAGGCCCATGGTGCAGCGACTCGGCACCATGGGAGTAAAGGGCCCCAGGATCAGTGGGAAGAGCCCCAGGCTTGAAGGGAAGGGCCCTCGGCCAGGGGTCCGGAAGGGGGGGGGGTGCCCTTCATGGTTTATTGCACCGGGGCCCTGAAGGTTCTAGTTACGCCTCTGCAGAGGGGGGATGATAGTCTGCAGCCAGCCGGGTAACAATCATCCAAACCTGTCATCATCCAACACCAAGTCTTCATGATTTCATTCTTCTCGAGTTCCTTCCACACATTTACATACGGATTGTGCTATTATACTAATTACAACCTTCCACATCTCGCCACCCCAAGTCGCTAACATAATTAAAATGCGCATCGCTGCTTATGGATGTAAATTGCTAGTTTTTTTTTTTATGGTGTCATCCTCCGGAATCGGCAATCTCTCTGACACATGTCATCTTGGAATTGCCCTCGGTGATCAATGAATAAATGTAAAGTAAATGTCTCCGGGACGTACTTATCGTCAGGCAGGCCTGGTTGGGGCTGGCAGACACGCGGCGTGTCGCATGCGCGGCGCGGCAGAGAAGGAGTTAATGAAGCCGATTGTGAAGAGAGCGGAGGAGAAGGTACACAGGTATGGAGAATCTATTTCAGGCAATTCACTTCATAAGACGGGGTGACAGCTGCCAGACGCCGAGTGACTTTACTGTGTAGTGAAAATCACATTATTCTGTTGATACGTGAACTGCAGTAATACAGTTTCCCGCACTGTCTTCAGGAGGTGGGGGAGCCGAGAAGATGAGACTCCGAAAATTGTCTTCTTACTTTCCGTGGAATGCAGAGCCAAGGGCCATGTTTATGGGGGAAAGGTCCGTGTTCCTGCTTTGCAGAGACACATGATCAACAGGGGCGGCCCGTCCATTGAGGGCGCAGGGGCGCCGCCCGCCCTATCCATGTGTCCGTCCCCCTAATCTACATGCAGGGCGCATGCATTCCAATGGGTTTTTTTTTTTTTTTTTGTGAAGCATGTGATTAGAGCCAGAGGCTCTAATAGGCTTCAAAAAAGGGTGGGCTCGGGCACAGAGAACTGCGCCCCAAGCCCATCCAGTTGTGTAACAATAGCAAATGAACATTCGCTATTGCCACACGGATCCTCCTCCTGGCCAATCAGGAAGTGGGTCCTGAGGACTGATTCCCAATTGGCCAAAAGGAGAAGCCATGTAATTGGCCATGGAGGAGGAGGGAGGAGACGCAGGAGGCAGGGGGAAGAAGCCGCCGCTGCTGCTGCCTGCCCTCCCTCCACATGTCCAGGCAGGGTGAGTGAGCTGGCTGGTGTGGTCTTGGAGGGGGGGGTATGATGTGGTCCATCTGCCACACCCACCCCCCCCCCCAGCCCATGGAGCACCAGCCGCCACTAATGATCAATACCTTCCCTTCTGACAGAATGGCGATCTGCCTGTGTATTGTGTAATCGGCGGGCAGGGCTGCTCTTAGAAATCACAGCCTACCTGACAGGAACCCCCTTCCCCCGTCCAAAAGTGACCGAGGACATGGGTTTTTTAGTCCCTTTCACTGTAGCCTCAGCTGCACAGATGAATGAACAGGAAGCAATGCGAGGCTTTGCGCATTCACAAGCTAAAGCATAGAAAAAACACAGTTTACTATGCTTCAGTGATGAATGGGCACGGGAGTGATTGGTACTGATCGCTCACTGTATTCATTCAGGAAAGGAAGTGACCATTAAATTACATATTTATTGGCATCTGCCTGCGGGAGAGGAGGGTAGCTGGCAGCGCTGCGGGGGAAATGGGCGCACATGGGGGCCTGGACAGCAGATGAAAGGTGCGCATGTTGGGTTGCCACCTCATCCCTTTAAACCAGGACACATATTTATTACATAGGTTCTGAGGCTGATATAATTCAGATAAGGCACAAATTGAGTTTAATTACCGCCTTAATCAGCCCCAGAACCTGTGTAATTAATGTGTGTCCTGGTTTAAAGGGATGAGGGGGCAACCCTATGCGCATGTAGTAGAACCAATCCGCTTGCAGTGCAGCCAGAGGGGGAAAGAAGAGGAGAAGCTGCACTGCAATAAGACCGTACAGCCGGACCTCCAGACCCAGAAGTGTCAGATCTCGTACAGGGTACGTGATCTGGCATAGAGCGGCCGCCCTGCTGCAGTAAATATATGGTGGGCATTCCGTAAGTAGTTAATTCAGATTTGTTGAAATTCATTACTATTGTGATTCAGAGATTCTGATACATCCAAATTTTCTCTGTATGCTGCCCCCGCCACTCCTCCTATCCAGTTCACTTGTGTTCTGCTGTCTCTGGGTCCCTGTGTGCTCCCCTGGTCCCCCCCCCCCCCACTGTGCTGCCCCCCCCCACTGTGCTCCCTCCCCATCCTGCCGACTGCTGCAGGGGATGTGTCACAATAGAGAACCAGAAAGGGGTCGGTAAATATGTAATTTACCAGCTCCTTCCTTTTCCTAATGGACAGAGTCATAGTCAGTCACATTGTAAAAAAATAAAATAAAAAGATAGAAAATAATACAATTACAATACCAAAAAATTAAAACTACTGACACCAGTGGGTGAACATTGGGTGCGACCGGGCCCTGGCATTCCACCACCGTGGGGAGGCCCCAAGATGGCAGGAAGGGGGCCCACTGCAGAACTTGTGAAAGGGTCCCGCTGTGGGACCGTAATAAAGGGCCCCAGGATCAGTGGGAAGAGCCCCAGGCTTGAAAGGAAGGGCCCCGGCCAGGGGTCCGGGGGGCCCTTCATGGTTTCTTGCACCAGGGCCCTGAAGGTTCTAGTTACACCTCTGGTGTTCCTCCTTCCTTTTGGACCCCATAAAATAGCAAGGTATGTCAATGAAGCATCTCGCCACCCTGGCAGACGTTCCCACCATCAGAGTCCACCATGGTTGTCTTCTCTGACTCGGGGCTCATTATTCAGAATTCTCGATTTTCTTGTCCCTATCAATCCCGTTGTTGCATTCCCTGGAAAAGGAAACTTTGTGTCTAATTGGTGGCTATGAAGTCATAAATCGCACTCTTAGCACAGGACAGAGGTCTCCACCTACACACCACCTGTAGTCGGGTTGGCCCAGTAGGTCTTTGTGTTCTTCAAAAAATAATCTGCCTGTTTATGGAAAGGCAAAGTGGACAATCAGCATGGAGTAGCCGGCTAATGGCATCGAAAATACGACCGACTCGTAGCAGCGAAGGTTATAGACTGCTGTTCAATAAATGGAATCCGACCATAAATGATTGTTAATCTTAGTAGAGGCGAGGGTAGGTTTCCATAGAGGGACGTAGCCACAGGCTAGGATTAAAAATAAGAAGTTTCTCAGGGACTAGATGTTATATATAGGCTGAGAAGTACGAGAGGTAAAATAATCTAAACTAGCAGGTAGAAACCTCAAAACTAACCTTACAAAGGATCATTTTACAAAGAGAGTAGTCGATGTTTGGAATAGACTTCCAGAAGAGGTAGTAAGTCAGTCAACAGTAAGTGGATCCGTAAAGGCTTATGTAACGGTTACCCCCGCAGGATCCGCTGGTGCAGGGCCGGGACAAGTGGTGGGCAGGAGGCCCTGGGTGCAATGGTTTATTGCAAGGATGGAGGCGCCCTGACCCTAACCCTAAGGTAAGGAGGGGGCGCAGTTTGGCATCTTAGGGGGCACAGTTTGGCATCTTTGCCCTGGGCGCTGGGTGACCTTGTCCCGACACTGCGCTGGTGTTAATGGGTCCCTGTTCACTGCTCGGTCCCTCTGACGCACTTTGTCTAGACTAAAAGCTGCCTACACCTGTGGACTTAAGGGTTAACAGGATGCCACTCTATAGGGATGCACAGAAATCAGGCCACAAACAGCTTGACAGCAAATTAATTAAATATATTATGACAAGTAAACTCAACACAATATAAATCTACAAACAGATAATTGTACGGGTTTAAGGACACTATATCAAGGTGAACTGGACTGTAACCGGGTAATCAGAGTCTCTAAATGGCATTAATAAATTCAGAAGAATAGAAGGGGTCCTGGTGTACACCTTGTGCATACAACCCCATTATCGGGGTGCAAGGATATTCCTGGAGGTGGTAGCAATTACCTGATGCCTAGTAATTGACATTGGCTGGCTTTCAGTGGGGCCCTTCTTTAGGTGGTGCACTGTGGGTGTTAGTGATTATAGAATGTCAGGTGGGCTGCTTTAGTAGGGACAGTCTCTATTGGTCTAACAGTATGTGGATCCATAAAGGCTTATGTAACAGGTACCCCCCGCAGGATCTGCTGGTGCAGGGCCGGGACAAGTGGTGGGCAGGAGGGGCGGCTGCCCTGAGCGCAATGGTTTATTGCAAGGATGGAGGCGTCCTGACCCTAACCCTAAGGTAAGGAAGGGGCGCAGTTTGGCATCTTTGCCCTGGGTGCTGGGTGACCTTGTCCCGGCACTGCGCTGGTGTTAATGGGTCCCTGTTTACTGCTCAGTCCCCGCTTAAGCACTTTGTCTAGACTAAAAGCCACTTACACCTGTGGACTTATGGGTTAGCAGGCTGTTACTCTATAAGAATGCACAGAAATCAGGCCACAGACAGCTTGACAGCAAATTGATTAAATATATTATGACAAGTAAACTCAACACAATATAAATCAACGAACAGATAATTGTACAGGTTTAAGGAGACTATACCAAGGTTAACTGGACTGTAACCGGGTAATCAGAGTCTCTAAATGGCATTAATAAATTCAGAAGAATAGAAGGGGTCCTGGTGTACATCTTGTGCATACAACCCCAATATCGGGGTGCAAGGATATTCCTGGAGGTGGTAGCAAGTACCTGATGCCCAGTAATTGATGTTGGCTGGCTTTCAGTGGGGCCCTTCTTTAGGTGGTGCACTGTCCCTCTATGAGTGTTAGTGATTATAGAATGTCAGGTGGGCTGCTGAGTAGAGGCGGTCTCTATTTGGTCTAACAGTATGTGGCGGGCATTTTAGTATGGGTAGTTCAGCTCACCCCTTCCTGGCAGTTATTATTCTGGTCCCAATGGATTGGCAATCAGCAGGTTCCAGAAGCCGGGTCCCTCACACAGGCCGCAGTCCTTCAGCTCAAACCCTGAATGCAGCTTTTTAGGCACCAGTACAAATACACAAAGGGGCTGACTTATCCAAAGCCCTTTTACTGGCCCCTCTAAGCAGGGTGAAACTTGGGTGTGGAGGTAAGCTGTCATTGCTGGGCCAATGAGGTGCAGACGGGAGGTTCCCCACCCTGTAGCTGCACCTATATCATGACATCATTGGCCTAATGTAGCCATGTACCAATATAAAGTCAATGATGTCATACTCTATACCGCCCCTCACCTGATGTACTCAAAGGGGCGGGGATGCTTGTGACATCACTGACTTATTATGGCCATGTGCCCATATTAAAGCGGAACTAAATTCAATATGAACTCCGTGTAACCCTTAGGCTGCTGGCATTAGTGAAAAGATAGGAAGGGAGATTATATTTACTGTTTTTTTACGTTTCTCCAGTTACTTCCTGGTTTTTGGTCTAGGGCAAAATTACATCATACATCCCAGGAGTCTTCATGGAAGGAGGGAGGAGGGGCTTTCTCAGCTAAGAACATATTCCTGCCTGCATGCCTGAGTTAAGGGCAGATGGATTCCAGGAAGTAACTATTACACAAATCATCTGCCCTTACTCAAGATGGCCTCGGCTAGAAATGCTAGGGGGTATATTTCAAAGTGATTTCTCAGCAAAATAAAGCAAAGAGACATAGATGGATGGATGGAGACATGGATGGAGTCATGGATGGAGACATGGATGGAGACATGGATGGAGTCGCAGATGGATGGATGGAGTCATGGATGGAGACATGGATGGCTGGATGGAGACATGGATAGAGTCGCAGATGGATGGATGGAGTCATGGATGGCTGGATGGAGACATGGATGGAGACATGGATAGAGTCATGGGTGGAGACATGGATGGATGGATGGATGGATGGATGGATGGATGGATGGGGGAGTTTGCTTTGAATACTAAGAATGAATTAAATAGCTTTTTCAGTTTGTGGTGCTAAGATGCAGTTTAGTTCCACTTTAAGTCAATGATGTCATGAGATTCCCCGCCCCTTTATGTATATCAGCTGCAGGGTGGGGAATTTCTTTTCTGCAGCTCATTGGCCTAGCAATGGGCCAATGAACTTAACTTCTAATAAACAGTATATGTGTCTAGCCTGCTTAAAGTACATTATATATATATATATACACATTATTGTCAAAAGTATTGGGACGCCTGCCTTTACACACACATGAACTTTAATGGCACCCCATTCTTAGTCCGTAGGGTTCAATATTGAGTTGGCCCAACCTTTGCAGCTATAACAGCTTCAACTCTTCTGGAAAGGCTGTCCACAAGGTTTAGGAGTGTCTATGGGAATGTTTCACCAGTCTTCCAATAGCGCATTTGTGAGGTCAGGCACTGATGTTGGATGAGAAGGCCTGGCTCGCAGTCTCCGCTCTAATTCATCCCAAAGGTGTTCTATCGGGTTGAGGTCAGTACTCTGTCCAGGCCAGTCAAGTTCCTCCACCCCAAACTCGCTCATCTATCTCTTTATGGACCTTGCTTTGTGCACTGGTGTGCAGTCATGTTGGAACAGGAAAAGGCCATCCCCAAACTCCTCCCACAAAGTTGGAAGCATGAAAATGTCCAAAATGTCTTGGTATGCAACGCCTTAATAGTTCCCTTCACTGGAACTAAGGGGCCAAGCCCAACCCCTGAAAAACAACCCCACACCATAATCCCCCTCCACCAAATGATTTGGACCAGTGCACAAAGCAAGGTCCATAAAGACATGGATGAGCCAGTCTGGAGTGGAGGAACTTGACTGGCCTGACCTCAACCTGATAGAACACCTTCGGGATGAATTAGAGCGGAGACTGCAAGCCAGGCCTTCTTGTCCGACATCAGTGCCTGGCCTCACAAATGGTCATCTGGAAGAATGGTGAAACATTCCCATAGACATTCCTAAACCTTGTGGACGGCCTTCCCAGAAGAGTTGAAGCTGTTATAGCTGCAAAGGGTGGAGCCAATTCAATATTGAACCCTACGGGCTAAGACTGGGATGTCATTAACATTCATGTGTGTGTAAAGGCGTCCCAATACTTTGACAATATAGTGTATTTCTCATCTATCACAACCACCCCATCCTTGTAATCAAGTCAATCATGGTGAAACTTGTTAACCACTTACCGCATTCTAACGTACCGGTACGTCGGTACACTTTGCGGGGTTATACTGGGATGATGCCTCTAGCTAGAGGCATCATCCCGGTACCGTGGTTTACAGCCAACGGCTGGCTTTCCGTCGGTAACGACCAATGTGGCTCGGGAGCCGCTCGATCGTTACCCGGGTGAGCGGGAGGGGACGTCCCCCCTCCCGCTGCCTTCCGTGGCTTTGTTCGGGGCTCCCGTCCCACCGGGAGCCCCGAGCACCCAGCCGGCACGTCCGCCGGCTGCATGGAGTCCCGATCCATGCCGGAAACGGCTTTGACCGGGTCTCCGATGACGTAACACGGAGGCGGCGTCCATGACGTCACTTCCGGGTTACTGTGCTGCAAAAGGCGGCAGATTTAAAAAACAACTGTATGCAAAAATGCCGTTTTCGGCGTTTTGCATACAGGGAAGTGTAGTGGAGGGGTTTGGTGTCTTTTAGACCGTCGATCCCTCCATAAAGAGTACCTGTCACTACATATTGGTGTCACAAGGGATGTTTACATTGCTTGTGACAGCAATAAAAGTGATCAGATTTTTATTTTTTTTAAAAAACTGTAATAAAGTTAAAAAAAAATGAAATAAAATAGGAAAAAAAAAAAATTTAGCCGCCCCCGTCACCGTTAGCTCGCGCACAAAAAAAAACGTATATGGAAGTCGAGCCGCGAATGAAATCGCAGCTCAAACCACACATGTGAGGTATCGACGCGATCGCCAGAGCATGAGCAATCATTTTAAAAAAAGAGCTACACTCTAACTATAAACTGGTAACCGTTAAATAAATTTAAAGCGTCGCCTATGGAGATTTCTATTGACCGTAGTTTGTCGCCATCCCACAGGGGGGGCGCAATTTTAAACCGTAACATGTTGGGTATCTATTTACTCGGCGTGACATCATCTTTCACAATATACAAAAAAAATGGGCTAACTTTACTGTTTAGTATTTTTTAAATGCAGTGAAATGTGATTTTTTTAAATTTTTCCAAAAAAATGGCGTTTTAAAGACCGCTGCGCAAATCCTGCGTGACAAAAAATATTGCAATGACCGACACTTTATTCTCCAGAGTCTTTGCTAAAAAAATATATATAATGTTTGGGGGTTCTAAGTAGTTTTCTAGGAAAAAATACTGATTTTAACTTGTAAACAAAATGTGTCCGAAATAGGGCTGGGGCTTAAGTGGTTAAAAAGTAAAGTTTCAGGAAAGAAATGTAACGGAAACATTGTATCTTGTTGTGAGGAAGAGGAGTTTCCGTACTTCTCCAGAGGATGACGCGACTTTTATCAGGGAAAAGTCCACAACAACAACCCAACATCTCCCACCTGAATCCCGATTTCTATGTCACCGGCGGTGATCAGATCCAACATAGAAGGGCCACTCGGGGAAAGCACTAATCACAAAGCTGCTAATCCGCTCCCCTATTCCGGGAAGCGGTCGGGTAAACGTGTTCCGGAGGTGGCCGAGGTTGTTATCTCACTAAAACTTAATTAAGTTGGAAAAAAAGAACTGCCGCTTCTCGTCTGTTCGGTCTCTCTGAGGTTTCTTCCTCTGCCCAGAGTGAGCGAAAATTGGCGTCCTCTCGCAGAGAAGCAGGTCCTACGGGAGCGCGGCTGCCCTAGGCGCAGGGAACACGTGTGTGCTCAGAGCATCTAGAGGGTTAATTATCCACCAAAACTCACCGGCTATAAATGCCAGTCATACTAATTACAGCGACAGCGCTGCCGCGGCTCGTCCATCCCGTCCTCCATTTATAGCACCTGTCACACCGCGCCGGTGACACGCCGTACCGCTCAGCGCTGATCTTTCTTAACAGTGTTCTCTTAGGAAGCCATTTTTTATTTTTCAAAAAGTTATTTATTGGAAACAAATAAATTGGGTTTGTGGACATTCCCACCAAGCAACCGTAGTATTTAACCCCTTCAATACCGGGCACTTCCACCCCTTTCCTGCCCAGGCCATGTTTCAGCTTTCAGAGCTCTCACACTTTGAATGACAATTGCAATATAATTATTTGTATTTATTTATATTTATTTATTTGTATTTACTTCATATTTATTTATATGTATTTATATTTACTTATTATTTATTACTTTTATTTAATATTTTATTTACTATAATTTATTCTATTTTTAAGAGACAAATCTCACAATAAAATCAGCACTTAACCCCTCCAATACCGGGCACTTCTACCCCCCCCCCCCCCCCTCCTGCCCAGGCCATGTTTCAGCTTTCAACGCTCTCACATTTTGAATGACAATTGCAGTACAATTATTTGTATTTATTTAATTATTTATATTTATTTACTTGTATTTATTTCATATTTATCAATATGTATTTATATTTAATTATTGTTTATTACGTTTATTTAATATTTTATTTACTATATTTTATTCTATTTTTAAGAGACAAATCTCAAAATAAAATCAGCACTTAACCCCTTCAATACTGGGCATTTTTACCCCCTTCCTGCCCAGGCAATGTTTCAGCTTTCAGCGCTCTCACACTTTGAATGACAATTGCAATACAATTATTTGTATTTATTTAATTATTTTTATTTATGTATTTGTATTTATTTATATTTATTTATTTGTATTTATTTCATATTTATTTATATGTATTTATATTTACTTATTATTTATTACTTTTATTTAATATTTTGTTTACTATAATTTATTCTATTTTTAAGAGACAAATCTCAAAATAAAATCAGCACTTAACCCCTCCAATACCCGGCACTTCTACCCCCCGTTCTTGCCCCAGGCCATGTTTCAGCTTTCAGCACTCTCACACTTTGAATGACAATTGCGCAGTCATGTAACACTGCACCCATATGAAATATATATATATTTTTTTTCACACAAACAGAGCTTTCTATTGGTGGTATTTAACCACTTTTGGGCCGGAAGATTTCCCCCCTTAATGACCAGGCCATATTTTGTGATTCGGCATTGCATTATTTTAACTGACAATTGTGCAGTCGTGCGACGCTGTACCCAAAAAAAAAAAACAATATTTTTCACATTCTGCTATATAACATTCCCCAAAAAAAAAAAATTTACAATCAACATTTTTTTAACATTTTAGGCCAATTTGTATTCTGCTACATATTTTTGGTAAAAAAAAAATCGCAATAAGTGTATTTTGATTGGTTTGTGCAAAATGTATCGCGTCTACAAACTACGAGAAAGATTTATGTCATTTTTTTTTTTTTGTAATGGCGGCGATCTGCAATTTTTAGCGGGACTGCGACATTGCGGCGGACAGATCGGACCCCTAACTGACATTTTTGACACTTTTGGGGGGGGCCAGTGACATTACTGCAGTAATCAGTGCTAAAAATATGCACTGTCACTGTACTAATGACACTGGCAGAGAAGGGGTTAACACTGTGGGTGATCAAGGGGTTAAATGTGAGCCTAGGGGAGTGATTCTAACTGTGGGGGGTGTGGCTTCTGAGATGATCATAGAGACATGTGATCCTGTATAGAAGGAGCTCTGTGGTCATTCCAGGGAGAAGAACGGTCAGCTGTGTTTACAACATCCAACCGTCCTTCTCTCTCAGCGGGGAGCGATCGCGGGTGTCAGACGCCAATCGAAGTCCCTGCTGCAGAGTGGGGGAGGTGCACGCTCGCCCCCTAACTGTGCAGGCGAGCGACCGATGTAGGTCTACATCGTTTTGCGCAGGAGGGCCGCCCTGCTGCAGTAAATCGGTGGTGGGCGGTCTGGAACCGGTTAAAGTAATTGTAAATGCAAAAGGTGCATTCAATGCATTAACTATTTGCCGACCGTCCATCGCAGATATACTGCGGCAGGCTGGCTTGGCTGTGCGAATCGCGATACCTGTACGGCAATCCGCTGGAGCGACCCTGGAGGTCCCATCTGCCAGTTAGGAAGCCGATCCATGGGGCCGGTGGCTGCGATCGCTCCCCATGGAGAGAGAATGGCGGTCTATTGTTGTAAACACATCAGACCATTGTTCTCTCTGGAATGAACACAGAGCTCTGTGTTTAATAATGGCGGCCACACAAAATATTGACACTTTGGGCCCAATTTGGACATTGTCACTTAGGGGTGTACTGACTTTTGTTGCCAGCGGTTTAGACATTAATGGCTGTGTGTTGAGTTATTTTGAGGGGACAGTAAATTTACACTGTTATACAAGCTGTACACTCACTACTTTACATTGTAGCAAAGTCTCATTTCTTCAGTGTTGTCACATGAAAAGATAGAACAAAATATTTACATAAATGTGAGGGGTGTACTTACTTTTGTGAGATACTGTATATCTGAAAATTGGTCAGTCCTGGTGTACTGAAGGCCAATTTAATTTCTTGAGGCCCGAAAATGTCAGGACAGTACAAATACCCCGCAAATCACCCCTTTTTGGAAAGTAGACAGACCGAGGTATAGCTATGGACTACAAACACGGCCTTATCTCTTCATCTCCATGACTCGGGGGGCAGAGTAAGCGATAGAATACAGAAGATAGATATGAAGGGAGATATTCTTCAGTTATCACCAATGATTCAGCTCACAGTAAGTGACAAGGACACATTTCTGGCAGGATCAAGAGGTATTTTCTGTATTTGCTAACAATGTTCTTAGGCTGAAAAAAAAAAAAAAAAAAGAATGTGGCCATCATTGTGACGAATGTGGGTCAGACCACGCCCCCTTTTTACCAACATGTGACCCAGTTGACCAGAGAGGGATCACTTTGATGCTGTTAGCCAGAGAGGGTTTACTTTGACGCCATTGGACGGAGAGATTATTTTGACTCAGTTAGCCACAGAGGGATCACTTTGATGCAGTTTACCAAAGAGGGATCCCTTTGAGGCAGTTGACCAGATTGGGATCACTTTTACACAGTTGATCAGAGAGGGATCACTTTGATGCAGTTGGCCATAGAGGGATCACTTTGATGCAGTTGACCAGAGAGGGATCACTTTGACGCAGTTGACCAGATTGGGATCACTTTGATGCAGTTAGCCACAGAGGGATCACTTTGATGCAGTTGACCAGAGAGGGATCACTTTGGTGCAGTTGGCCACAGAGGGATCACTTTGAAGCAGTTGACCAAAGAGGGATCACTTTTATGCAGTTGGCCACAGAGGGATCACTTTGGTGCAGTTGGCCACAGAGGGATCACTTTGAAGCAGTTGACCAAAGAGGGATCATTTTGATGCATTTGACTAGATTGGGATCACTTTGATGCAGTTGATCAGAGAGGGATCACTTTGATGCAGTTGGCCACTGAGTGATCACTTTGAAGCAGTTGACCAAAGAGGGATCACTTTGATACAGTTGGCCACAGAGGGATCACTTTGGTGCAGTTGGCCACAGAGGGATCAGTTTAAAGCAGTTGACCAAAGAGGGATCCTTTTGACGCAGTTGACCAGATTGGGATCACTTTGACGCAGTTGACCAAAGAGGGATCCTTTTGACGCAGTTGACCAGATTGGGATCACTTTGACGCAGTTGATCAGAGAGGGATCATTTTGATGCAGTTGGCCACAGAGGGATCATTTTGATGTAGTTGACCAGATTGGGATCACTTTGACATAGTTGATCAGAGAGGGATCACATATATTTTCTGTGTTTACAGCACCCCTGCCCCCACCCATACACACTCCCATATGAAAAGCACAGCATAGCGTGGTCTCTTTTATGTAAATTGATCCACATGTGTGAGGTATTGTTGTGAGCGTTGGGGTGAGGGCAACAATTCTAGGGCGATAATTCATGGTTGGCTCTAAACCGATAACTTGTAAAGGCTTTTAAAGCATCACCTATGGAGAATTTTGGGTACTGCAGTTTTTTTGCAGTTTTAAGGCTTGGCATGTTTGGTATCAATTAACTCAACACAACCCAATCGTTTATATTTTACCAACTCATTGGGTATAATATTGTGTTTGTTTGCACTAAAAGAAACATTTAGTGTATTTTAACAGTAGTCTAGCACATTTGATAAATAGCTGCTCAAAGATAAAATTGCAACTGCCACCATTTTATTCCCCGGGGCCTCTGCTTTCAGAAAATATATACTTTTTGAGGGTTTACAGTCATTTCCAGCAAACAATGCAGATTTTTAACGTGTTACATAGTTACATAGTTTGTGAGGTTGAAAAAAGACATCAGTCCATCCAGTTCAGCCTATGATGTGTGTGTGTGTTTGCTGTTAACTGTACATTGTATACCCCTGTATGTTGTACATTGTATACCCCTGTATGTTGTACATTGTATACCCCCTGTATGTTGTACATTGTATACCCCTGTATGTTGTACATTGTATACCCCTGTATGTTGTACATTGTATACCCCCTGTATGTTGTACATTGTATACCCCTTTATGTTGTACATTGTATACCCCCTGTATGTTGTACATTGTATAACCCTGTATGTTGTACATTGTATACCCATGTATGTTGTACATTGTATACCCCCTGTATGTTGTACATTGTATACCCCTGTATGTTGTACATTGTATTCCCCTGTATGTTGTACATTGTATTCCCCTGTATGTTGTACATTGTATACCCCTGTATGTTGTACATTGTATACCCCCTGTATGTTGTACATTGTATACCCCTGTATGTAGTACATTGTATACCCCTGTATGTTGTACATTGTATACCCCTGTATGTTGTACATTGTATACCCCTGTATGTTGTACATTGTATACCCCTGTATGTTGTACATTGTATACCCCTGTATGTTGTACATTGTATACCCCCTGTATAATGTACATTTTATACCCCCTGTATGCTGTACATTGTATACCCCTGTATGTTGTATGTTGTATACCCCTGTATGTTGTACATTGTATACCCCTGTATGTTGTACATTGTATACCCCCTGTATGCTGTACATTGTATACCCCTGTATGTTGTACATTGTATACCCCTGTATGTTGTACATTGTATACCCCTGTATGTTGTACATTGTATACCCCTGTATGTTGTGGTCTCTAAGGTGCCCATCTAATAGTTTTTTGAAACTATCGATGCTCCCTGCTGATACCAATGCTTGTAGAAGAGATTTCCACATCCTTACTGCTCTGACAGTGAAGAACCCCTTACGTATTTTAAGGTTAAACCGCCTTTCCTCTAGTTTTAGTGAGTGGCCACGTGTCTTATTGTATTCCCTTTCTCTGAATAGTTTGTTCCTTATGCTAGGGTCGCCAGTACAGTATTTGTACATTGATATCATATCCCCCCCTCAATCGTCTCTTCTCCAGAGAGAATAAGTTCAGTGCTTGTAGTCTTTCCTCATAGCTGATGTCCTCCATTCCCCTAATTATTTTTGTTGCCCTTCTCTGGACTTTCTCCAGTTCCAGCACATCCTTCCTGAGGACCGGTGCCCAGAACTGGACAGCATACTCCAGATGTGGCCGGACCAGAGTCTTGTAGAGTGGGAGAATAATCTCTTTATTTCTGGAGTGAATCCCCTTTTTTATACATCCCAGTATTCTGTTGGCTTTGCTTGCGGCGGCTTGGCATTGCATGCCACTTCCAAGCCTGTTGTCTACCAGTACCCCCAAGTCCTTTTCCATCTTAGATTCCCCCAGAGTTCCCCCCTTAGTGAGTAGCTTAATGTGTTTATAAAATTAAAAAATTTCCCTGGCAGGTAAGTGGTTAAGCTGTATCATGATATACCTTGTCAGACTCCTCCGGAGACACAGAAGTACATATATCTTTACATATATAATGACAGCGCCTCCTGAAGATATTATTACCTGAATCTTCTGTAATAAGAACCTTCGGTATTATGTCCTTGATGTAGAGCGGATTGTGAACATCCGTTAGATATTCCTTTCACCTGCCAGGAATGGATTGAGAACAAATAGAGATGTAGCTGACTTTGGTGCTTCGCCCCCCTTGTGAACAGCGAGAAGCTTAAATCGCAGTCCAGGGTCATTGAGAAGAGCATGGATGGCGCTCGGCGTTCTGTAAATTCAGCATCTTAGAAGACGCATTATTTTAGAAGCTCGCGCCTTGTCACTGGGCGGATTGTCCAAGGTCATCTATGGGTCAAGTTTTTTAGAGTTCCCGTATCTTATCTTTATTTTCTAAAAGGCCAGAGAGAGAGAGAGAAGCGCACATTAGAGGTGAGCGAAGTTCTGACCGATAATACGGAGGCTTTGAAAGCCGTAACAAGTCGACCTATTTCATGTCTGCTGAGGGATCTGCGGATCAAGGAGACTTTTACCATTACATTAATGAAAGGAACGGCTTCTTAAATTGCATCAGTTGGTCTCAATTAACTTATTTTCGCTCTGTGATGTGGCAGAATCTTTTAATATAAGAAGTCAGATTTTTCTTTTTTTTTAATGCAGAAGTGATATATTAAATGATAAGTATCTGAATGCGGCCATTTTCTACACCAAAAGATCTTATTTCATTTGCAACTGAAAAAAAAAAAAACATTTGAATAAAGTTTGTAAAATAGAAGAGAATAAAACAAACTTGCTAATGTGCTAATATAGAAACATATGGAGGGAACTCTAAACAAGTAAGGGATGCAGAATTATAAAAAAAAAAATAAGAGTTCCAGATTTACAACAAGAAATAATCATGATTGCATTTACGTTTTATTTAAAATCTGGGATGATATTCGAGGACTGTACTGAAAGTAATGCAAAAGTAGGCATACATTGTTTTGAACCCACATAGGTTGGTCAAATTTCACATATTGGTACCGTAACTCTTCTTCTATAGTAACTCTTCCTCTATAGTAACTCTTCCTCTGTAGTAACTCTTCTTCTATAGTGACTCTTCCTCTATAGTAACTCTTCCTCTATAGTAACTCTTCCTCCATAGTAACTCTTCTTCTATAGTGACTCTTCCTCTATAGTGACTCTTCTTCTATAGTAACTCTTCCTCTATAGTAACTCTTCCTCTATAGTAACTCTTCCTCTATAGTGACTCTTCCTCTATAGTATCTCTTCCTCTATAGTGACTCTTCCTCTATAATAACTCTTCCTCTATAGTAACTCTTCCTCTATAATAACTCTTCTTCTATAGTAACTCTTCCTCTACAGTGACTCTCCCTCTATAGTAACTTCTCCTCTATAGTGACTCTTCCTCTATAGAAACTCTTCCTCTATAGTAACTCTTCTTCTATAGTAACTCTTCCTCTATAGTGACTCTTCTTCTATAGTAACTCTTCCTCTATAGTAACTCTTCCTCTATAGTGACTCTTCCTCTATAGTAACTCTTCCTCTATAGTAACTCTTCCTCTATAGTAACTCTTCTTCTATAGTAACTCTTCCTCTATAGTGACTCTTCTTCTATAGTAACTCTTCCTCTATAGTAACTCTTCCTCTATAGTGACTCTTCCTCTATAGTAACTCTTCCACTATAGTATCTCTTCCTCTATAGTGACTCTTCCTCTACAGTGACTCTCCCTCTATAGTAACTTCTCCTCTATAGTGACTCTTCCTCTATAGAAACTCTTCCTCTATAGTAACTCTTCTTCTATAGTAACTCTTCCTCTATAGTAACTCTTCCTCTATAGTAACTCTTCCTCTATAGTAACTCTCCCTCTATAGTAACTCTTCCTCTATAGTAAGCCTCCTTCTATAGTGACTCTTCCTCTATTGTGACTCTTCCTCTATAATAACTCTTCCTCTATTGTGACTCTTCCTCTATTGTGACTCTTTCTCTATAGTAACTCTTCCTCTATAGTAACTCTTCCTCTATAGTAAGCCTCCTTCTATAGTGACTCTTCCTCTATTGTGACTCTTCCTCTATAATAACTCTTCCTCTATTGTGACTCTTCCTCTATTGTGACTCTTTCTCTATAGTAACTCTTCCTCTATAGTAGCTCTTCCTCTATAGTAACTCTTCCTCTATATTAAGTCTCCTTCTATAGTGACTCTTCCTCTATAGTGACTCTTCCTCTATAGTAACTCTCTCTCTATAGTAGCTCTTCCTCTATAGTGACTCTTCCTCTATAGTAACTCTTCCTCTATAGTAACTCTTCCTCTATAGTGACTCTTCCTCTATAGTAACTCTTCCTCTATAGTAACTCTTCCTCTATAGTGACTCTTCTTCTATAGTAACTCTTCCTCTATAGTAACTCTTCCTCTATAGTAAACCTCCTTCTATAGTGACTCTTCCTCTATAGTGACTCTTCCTCTATAGTATCTCTTCCTCTATAGTGACTCTTCCTCTATAGTGACTCTTCCTCTATAGTGACTCTTCCTCTATTGTAACTCCTTTTCTTCTTCTTTTTCACTGCAGGTAAATAATGGATCTCAAGCAGAAGCAAGGTGGGGGTCATTGAGTTCCGACATCTGACATCCACAGAAGGCTACAGAATGTTTACGGAGATGACACCATTGATTGTCATTGGTGACTCTTCTTAATGGTGTTTCTCCATAAACATTCTGTAGCCTTCTGTGGATGACGGACACCCTGCACCTCCCCTTCATCAATAACTCAAAGACGACATGTTGCTTCTGCTTGAAATCCATTATTTACCTGCAATGAAAAAGAAGAAGAGTTACTATAGAGGAAGAGTTACTCCACCAACATGTGACATTTGAACAACTTATGTAAGGTACCCAAGATGGCTACAGCATGGCTCTGTTGCTTCAGGAGAGTGTTCATGGATGTCCTCCTAGAACCACAACCCCCACACCCTGTTTAATTACAGCTGATCACAATGTAAACAGACTTGCCGGTTATCAGCAGTACTTTCCTCACGCGTGAGGAAAGCAGAGCCGGTAAATGGCCAGTGTCACAGGGCACATGTACAAAGATAATTATCAGTGCCGCCTCATTAGTGCCCATCAGTGCAGCCTCATTAGTGATCATCAGTGCCTCCTATAAGTGCCCATCAGTCCCCATCAGTGCAGCCTATCAGTGTCCATTAGTGCAGCACCATCAGTGTTCATCAGTGCAAACTTATCAGTGCCCATCAGTGCAGCCTCATCAGTGCTTATCAGTGCAGACTATGACTGGGTGAAGCCATTGAGATATGTCTAGTGGCATCAGCCCCTCTTGTTCTGTGAATCAGAACACTTGGCTAAATTGGTGACCAAGAGACCTTCTGGGGAGGCTTTGCAGGCATAGTAGTAATGTCACGTACCTTGGTTGGAGGTTAAGATGACAAGAGGGCTTCTCTTGTGGATCTGGTCTGAGCACACCTGAATGTGGTGACACAGGGAAAAGGCTCAAAGAAGCATGGGTGCTGATAGCTAGGTAGCAGACAATTGCCATGGACAGAGACATAGTCAAGGTAAACCAGGGTCATACACGGTGAGGCAGCAGCGTGGACAGGAAGCAGGCAGAGCAAGGTCCAGTAGCAGGCCGAGGTCAGTACCAGGGAAGCAGGCAGAGCAAGGTCCAGGAGCAGGCCGAGGTCAGTACCAGGAAAGCCGGCAGAGCAAAGTCCAGGAGCAGGCTGAGGTCAGTACCAGGGAAGCAGGCAGAGCAGGGTCCAGGAGCAGGCTGAGGTCAGTACCAGGAAAGCCGGCAGAGCAAGGTCCAGGAGCAGGCTGAGGTCAGTACCAGGGAAGCAGACAGAGCAAGGTCCTGGAGCAGGCCGAGGTCAGTACCAGGGAAGCCGGCAGAGCAAGGTCCAGGAGCAGGCTGAGGTCAGTACCAGGAAATCCGGCAGAGCAAGGTCCAGGAGCAGGCCGAGGTCAGTACCAGGAAAGCAGGCAGAGCAAGGTCCAGGAGCAGGCTGAAGTCAGTACCAGGGAATCAGGCAGAGCAAGGTCCAGGAACAGGATGAGGTTAGTACCAGGGATGTAAGAGTGAGGTCCAGGAGCAGGCTGAGGTCAGTACCAGGGAATCAGGCAGAGTGGGGATCAGAATCAGGCAGTGGTCAGTGTCAGGGAAGCAGGCAGAGAGAGGTCCAGAAGCAGGCTGAGGTTAGTACCAGGGAAGAAGGCAGATTGAGGACCAGAAGCAGGCTGAGGTCAGTACCAGGGAATCAAGCAGAGCGAGGTCCAGAAGCAAGCCAAGGTCAGTACCAGGAAAGCAGGCAGAGAATAGTTAAAGGAAAGCCAATGTTTCTATCCAGAATCCACACAGCAATGTCAGGAATGGGCCGGGTCAGCTCATCTCTGTGTGCTGGTACATGTGCACAAGCATTAGCTGCACGGGAATGAGCATTAGCTGTATTTGTTTCCTGACAAGTATGTTGAGTTCCTCAGTTTTCTTGCTGGAAGTTCCCCCACAGGATTCTTCTCTCCTGGGGGGCAACAGAAACATCGGCCTCTACAACATTTGTGTTTACTCAGATGTAGAAGTATATCTGGAAAACGCATCCAGTATAATGTGTGGCATAGATCTGCCAATAGTACATTTATTTTACTGTCATAATATGTATATGCTATGTCAGTATATTTCAGCATTCCTAGCAATATGATTGATGAAATATAAAAATAACTGTCATTTCACGTAGTTCTTTAATATAGATATTTGACTCATTAAAATATTCATCCAGATATTCAGATTCAACAGCTGAAAACACCGGCGGCATTCTTTTCGCAGTAAAAATCAAGGTCTTCCCAACATGGTTGCGTCATTTCTCACAACTTTATTGCACTTGAAGGTTGATTTGCTCTCACACTTCCATCAACTTTATTCCAAACTATCTAGATGGAATTTTAGTCTGGAGGCAGTGCTGGCCATCCAACGTTCTTTTCTTCTAAGTGTAGCACTACCCCCGTAGGGGCTGCAGATGGCAGGTTCCCCATTGCTGCACAGCCAGGGCACAAGTAACTTCCACACTTTCTCCAGAGACAAGGAACACTCTTTAAGCTTTGTTTTGATGTTTGTTTTGGGGGGGAGGGGGGGGGGGGTAATAACTTGGATGGGGAATAGGAATTATGGGATGTCCAACTTGATAGCGACAAAACCAGGGACAGCTTCCTCCCTATGTAAAACTCCAATAAATTATTTTCCTTTACTTACTGTACAGCTCTGATTGATTCCTCTTTAGGTAACTAACAGTCTTTGTTAGATCAGCAAAAGCCATTTACAGACTAGGAACTCTCAGTACCTTTAGAAAGTAGCACAATGTGTTGTGAACTGAATCCTGGAGCTCCTCCAACTCCATTGTAGACACTGGTCCCAGATCTACCACTGCAGGAATTGCTAGTCCACCTGGCTGCTTATACACCAGTTTACCCGGCTGACTCTCTTCCCCAGTCTACCCGACTGACTCTTCACCAGTCTTCCCGACTGCCTTTTCACCAGTCTACCCGACTGACTCTTCACCAGTCTACCCGACTGACTCTTCACCAGTCTTCCCGACTGCCTTTTCACCAGTCTACCCGACTGACTCTTCACCAGTCTACCCGACTGCCTCTTCACCAGTCTACCCGACTGACTCTCTTCACCAGTCTACCTGACTGACTCTTCACCAGTCTACCCTACTGACTTTCTTCACCAGTCTACCCGACTGACTCTTCACCAGTCTACCCGACTGCCTCTTCACCAGTCTACCCAACTGACTCTCTTCACCAGTTTACCCGACTGACTCTTCACCAGTCTTCCCGACTGCCTCTTCACCAGTCTACCCGACTGACTCTCTTCACCAGTTTACCCGACTGACTCTCTTCACCAGTCTTCCAGACTGCCTCTTCACCAGTCTACCCGACTGACTCTCTTCACCAGTCTACCTGACTGACTCTCTTCACCAGTCTTCCCAACTGCCTTTTCACCAGTCTACCCGACTGACTCTTCACCAGTCTACCCTACTGACTCTCTTCACCAGTCTACCCGACTGATTCTTCATCCGTCTACCCTACTGACTCTCTTCACCAGTCTACCCGACTGATTCTTTACCAGTCTACCCAACTGATTCTCTTTACCAGTCTACCCAACTGACTCTCTTCACCAGTCTACCCTACTGACTCTCTTCACCAGTCTACCCGACTGACTCTCTTCACCAGTCTTGACTCTCTTCACCAGTCTACCCCACTGACTCTCTTCACCAGTCTTGACTCTCTTCACCAGTCTACCCTATTGACTCTCTTCACCAGTCTACCCTACTGACTCTCTTCACTATTCTACCCTACTGACTCTCTTCACCAGTCTACCCTACTGACTCTCTTCACCAGTCTACCCTACTGACTCTTCACCATTCTACCATACTGACTCTCTTCACCAGTCTACCCTACTGACTCTCTTCACCAGTCTACCCGACTGACTCTTCACCAGTCTACCCGACTGACTCTTCACCAGTCTACCCGACTGACTCTCTTCACCAGTCTACCCTACTGACTCTTCACCAGTCTACCCAACTGACTCTTCACCAGTCTACCCGACTGACTCTTCACCAGTCTACCCTACTGACTCTTCACCAGTCTACCCTACTGACTCTCTTCACCAGTCTTCCCTACTGTTTCTCTTCACCAGTCTACCCTACTGACTCTCTTCACCAGTCTACCCTACTGACTCTCTTCACCAGTCTTGACTCTATTCACCAGTCTACCCTACTGACTCTCTTCACCAGTCTTGACTCTCTTCACCAGTCTACCCTACTGACTCTCTTCACCAGTCTACCCTACTGACTCTCTTCACCAGTCTACCCTACTGACTCTCTTCACCAGTCTACCCTACTGACTCTCTTCACCAATCTAACCGACTGACTCTCTGGAGCTCTCCCAGGACAAGGTTAGGGAAGATTTAAGCACACCAATATCTTCCTGAGAGACCTGCTACATGTGGCAGTCTCTCCCCTTGTAAGTCCTTGTACCGTGCTGATGTACTCACACTGGCCTCCTTGCTCCCGCTGCCTCCCCGGAAGGACACCCTCCAAACTTTTCTTGTTGTCAAGATCCTCCCAGGCAGAGCACCCCCCCAGACCTACAATCTCCTCTCCCAGTAACGCTGGCTGGAGCTGGGTAGGGGGACCGACCGTCTCCACTCCCTGTGCTGTTGGCTGCTGCTGGGATGAGGGACCTACAATCTCCTCTCCCGGTAACACTGGCTGGTGCTGAGCAGAGTCTAGCAGCCGTCTGTAGGCGATCTCCAGCTCCCATTCCTTAATGGCCAGAGACTCCATATCTTCCAGTACCCAGAGCACTTCCGAGATGTTCAGGATCTTTTCTCTGGAATCCATAATTTCCTCTAATCGCCACTCCAAATCCCTCCCAAAGTTAGGGTCCTCTGACCACTTCTCTAATGACAGTCCCAGGCCGCTGTAGCCAACGCGTTACATTTGGCTGTCATCTGCTGTCCATGGGCACCCTCGGGTTACATATCAGCGGAGAGCTCTGTGTCTCTCGTCCAATCGTATCTCCTCCTGGACCAGCCTGCTTAACTTAGCTTTCCATTCCTTGTGCGGTTTATCTCCCAAAACCAGCACCCACAACCCATGCTGCAACCAGTACCTTTCCTGGATGGAGGGGAGGATTTTTCCCTTGTGTCGCTGCTCACGGGCTAGCATTTCCTTCCAGAGTTCTAAGCAGATTAAATCATACCATCCCAGCAGGACCTTCTCTGACACTGGTCCCCTGTGCTGTATCCGCATCTCTCGCAACCTCCTTCCGAATTCCTCTTCCATGACGGCTGATATCTGTACCTCTCCTCTTCTGCTATGCGGACCTTGGATTCCAATGGATGTTTGGATGTCTCAGACTGCAGGAAGCATTCCACCGCTGCCCACCAGTGTAACGAAACTGCCGACCCACACTGTGTTTGTGGGCTTCCGTCAGTATATGCCTTTCTACAGTCTTGAGCATAAAAAACTAGCCTGAACTTAGCTTGTATGTGTCTGAAAACATCTGACTCCTTTATTGAACAAGAAACAGACTTTTATACACTTGAGAAGTATGTCAATCACTACATGAACAATGACCCAAATATTTACCCAAAACATCACACAATGGTTAGATAACGAGGTACAGCTGACTCATGGCTAATCCCATTTAGACAAGGTTATCATTCAGATGCTAATTCACTCAGCGCACCTAAACCAGACTGGGATGACAAGACTGACTGGCAACAAAGCTAAAACAAAATTATCCTAAGTATAAAAACAGAACACCTTATTATACAGACAATGGCAAGAGAACCCAGCATCAGTCTGTCCGTCTCCTACATTGAAGTACATGGAATACACATCTAAGCAATGCTTTGATTATTTAGGAGTCACAGACTTCATGGCAAAGGTCTACAACAGTCTATAGGTCTCACAGTGTAAAGTGGGATTAAATCCTCATATTTCATGAGATATATTGCTGATAATTATTACTCTCCAATTTGAGTAATCCAAACCATATTCTCAGTATCCATTAAGTCCATCATTTCCTTGGCCACCCTGTGCCCATAATAGACACAGGGTGACTTACACATAAGAGGGGCCTAGGGAGCTGAGACAGGGATTTCCCAACCTCTCTTAGGTAAGCTGTGTTCCACAGGCCCCCCAACCAAAGTGACTCCCGTCACATGAAGCTTTTTGATTTTAGTGTGTTGGTTTTCTTTTTTTCTTTGTTGGTTGAACTGGATGGACAAATGTAATACTGGGGTTGATTTACTAAAACAGGAGAGTGCAAAATCTGGCATAGCTGTGCCAATTAGCTTCTAAAAAAAAACTGGAAGGTGATTGGTTTCTATGCAGAGCTGCAGCAGATTTTGCACTCTCCAGTTTTAGTAAATCAATCCCCTTAGTAACTATGTTGCTGCTATCTGAACTATCAAACCTGCAGACTCAAGTCTTCCCTTCACAGCTGAAAGCAAAACGTTTTTTTTTTTATGTCAACCGCCGTTAATCTGCAAAGCTTTTGCCCAATGAGGTGCCAATCACCTAAACTGTTGACTCTCAGAAAGGTTTCATCTGACAAGTTTAAGGCTTGACATGTTTGGTATTTACTTGACGCAACCCAATCTTTTATATTTTTCCCCAAAAAATTGGGTATAATATTGTGTTTCCTTACAAGTGTATTTTTTCCCAGAAAATATGCATTTGATAAATAGCTGCTCAAATATTATGCGACATAAAAATTTGCCACCACCACCATTTTATTCTCCAGGGTCACTGCTTTCAGAAATGACATACTTTTGTGGGGTTTACAGTAATTTCCAGAACAAAATGCATATTTTAACATGTAAGCAAAAAAAATTCTAAAATTGCCCCGGTGGCAAAAAAACATGGGAACTTTCCTGAAGATGATCGGTAACAAATGAAACAGATTTACAGAAATAAAAAATAACAATTTAATACAAAGTATTCAATCCATCTCCCTCGGATTCAGCCTCCATTTAGCTGAGTTTCTGAGTTTTTATTGGATTAGTAACGTTGTTGAGAAACATGTTGATACCTGTCTAAGCTTAATATATTATTCTAATCTAATACTGAGCAGAAAAGCCTCTGGGATAAGTTTACATTCTATAAAAAAATCCTTCAATGGTTGTAATTAGGAACCTTTTAGACAGTTCTTGACAAATGCTTTATTTTTTTTCCCTGTTAATCAAGATGGAAAAAAAATGATAGTTCTTTCAGGATGACTTTGAAGATGACGTCCTATAGTTTATTTCAAGTTTACAGCTTACTAAGGGTATTAGTTAGCTATTTTATTTTTATTGTATTTTATGTTTAATTTTATATTATTTCATTTCATGTTATTTTATTTTATTGTATTTTATGTTTTATTTTATATTATTTTTCATGTTATTTTATTAGGTTTGAATAATAATCTACAGGAAACAAGATTATTAAAATGGGCCCCTGATGTGTGCGATAATTTTTTTATAATGACTGTTGGCGGAGCAAATACAATGAGAAGACATGAGTTTCCGATACATGTATGTTTTTGAATTTGTGATATTATGTTAGGTATAGGACAGTGCATGTAAGCATAGCGAGGCAAGAATTCATCCACCCTCTGATGAAGTTACTTCCCCGGGACGCAACACATAAGTGCGGAGCCTACTGAGTGACGTCATCACGCCTAGCCACTTGGTTTTGGAACTGCTTACAGCATTTGACTTGCGATTGTTCCGATCTCCAGAGAAGTGAATGCATTTTATTTGTTACATGCTGAGTTTATTGCATTGCCTATCTAGTTAGGGTTTTAAGTGAAGAGCATTAGATTTGCTTTCATTGTTTTGAGGAGCACATGATGTATAATGGAGCAAACCTTGTGGAGGGTAGTTGAACGGTATCCCAGAGACCATTGCGATTGAAAGTGTGGACCAACATCTTTCTAAATATTACATTGCGCCTATTTGGACCTCTCATGACCTGTGGGTTTGTCCCAAGGTGAGCAGATTCACAAACACTCACTTGGTGCTGTTATTGGAGGAGAGGTTAACTGAAAAAGATTTTTTAAACTACACAATGAACTTTACATTTTGCTTTAAACAGTTTCCATATTATTTGTATATACACTTTATTATTGACTTTTTATATATGTATTTAATGCCTGTCAGGACCCAGATCTGAACCCGCAACCTCTGCTGTGTCTGGTGATGTCTTTTCTCGCTGAGCCACCTGAGATGCTGGATAGCTCCATGTTTCCGGTGAACCTTAAACTGGTTGCTCCTCCCATGAACTTCCTGGTTAAAGCCATGCCTTTGCACTTCCTGTTTGCCAAATGATTGTGCTCTCTTCAGCTAATATCTCACTCTTGTTGCTCCTGCTGCTGTCCGTATATCCACCACCACTTTTTACAGACCTTTGGCTTGTTCCTCAACTACATATTTCCTCTTGAGCCTGACCTGGATCCACTTGTTACTGACCTTTGGCTTAATTACTGAATATGCTTCTGCTTGGTCCCTACCTGCTATATCTGCTACTGGACCCTGGCTTGCTCATCTCCTGGTGGGGTGATCCTGAACCCATCCCCACCATCAGGAGCTCTGGTGAACACAGGTTAGTGCTTAAACCCCACACCTCGGGTGAGCCCATGTTATCCTCCAGGGTGACCTTCTTCAGTACTTTTCTAACTGGTCGTTTGGAGCCTCTCTACTGTTGCTGCTACTGGTCTCAGAGCCTGACCCCTGACCCCTTGCTTTGACAGTCCTTGTCACTTCCTTGTTCCTCAAATACATTTCCTCTGATCCTGACTTGCATCCACTTGTTGCTGACCTTTGGCTTGTTTACTGACTATGCTTCTGCTTTATCCCTACCTGCTATATCTGCTACTAGACCCCGGTTTTCTAACCTCCTGGTAGGGCGATCCTGAACCCATCATCACCATCAGGACCCCTGGTGAACACAGGTTAGTGTTTAGACCTTGGGTGAGCCCATGTCATCCACCGGGGTGACCTTCTTGAGTACTTTTCTAACTGATCAGTGGGAGCATCTCTACTGCTGTCGCTACTGGTCTCTGAGCCTGACCCCTGACTGTGACATTCCTTGTCACTTCCAAGTGGACTGTGCCATAGATTATCTTCCATCCTAGCAATCTTCTGTAAACTACCAATGGCCCTGTCCACCATGTAATGGAGATGAAGAGATACAGACAGGAGCTCTGGTGTATACCAGTTAGTACTTAGATCCCGCACTTCTGGTGAGCCTGTGTCATCCACCAGGGTGACCTGTTTGTATACTAATCCTGCTGGTTGGTGGAAGCCTCTCTACTGCTATAGCTACTGATTTTCGAGCCTGACTCCTGGCCGTGACAGTGGCGCACAAACCTTCCTTATTCACTGTATTTATTGTCTTTGTGTCATGGACTTGCAATAGTGTTTGGCAGCTTACCTGCTCCTTCATGCCTGCATTAGAGGCCAGACTCCCCTTCTGGCTTCTTTTTATCATCTCTCCTCCCTGTTCGGCCCCACCCCAGGCCATTCCAGGAAGTCTATATTAACCAGCGCACTGCAGGTCTGCTTTGCTGTTCAACAATGCTTGTTAGTTGTGTTTCTGTCTGCCGTGTGCTTGATCTATCTTTCTGTGTACCGACTTTGGCTTGTCTCTGACTATTCCTGTTTGCCTGTTACCCTGACCTTCGGCCTGTTCCTTGGTTATCCTCGTCTGCCTGTTGCCCCGACCTCGTCTTACCCTTCACTATCCCTTGTGTCCCGAGTGGCTGCTTCCCCTCTCTTCCTACGGAGCGTGACCCGGGGGACCCCAGGGACCGCGACCTGGGCCCAGCTGCAGCCAAGTCCATCCTCACCACTAGAGGCTCTGGTGAACACCTACTGGGTCTTAGACTCCACGCCCTGGGGAATCTTGGGCTCACGTTCCTGTCCATCCACAGCAGTCAGCTATCGGGTTCACAACAGGGTGCAGTTGTCACCTGGCTACAGGTGACCTGACACTTTGTGTGATATATAGAGTGCGCTGACTGGTTATTCCATTGAAAAAAGTTTTGTTTAGAAGATTTCGTTGTGCGGCACCTTTCTATTAATTAATAAAGGGTGGTACGGGATTTGTGTTTGCAATGGTTTTAATTAAGATAAATAATGATGAGAGTGTGACAAATGGGACGTGGGAATCTCCCACTACCTTGGCTTGTTGATTTGCTGATTGGTACTTAGCATTCATCACCTCTTCTTCTCCCAGATGATGTGTTCACCACCTTATCTGGTGTTTAATAATTACTAAAGCAAATAGGTGGGTGGTGCGTGTTCAGCTTCCAGTAGTACATGCAGTACTTGGACTGCGCCAAGTCTATGAGGGCGGCACACAGCTGACCTGAAGTTTATGAAGAACTTCTGCAAAGAACAGGCTCGCTGTAGCAGAAGACGTATATCTGCAAAGTCTGTAACTAAATCCCACAATGAGATATTTTCTGTATGACACAAACACACCATTAAAGGGCAGCCAACACCTCAGTGTTTACTCTTCTATTCGATTTGTCAAATTGCATCGGGGCGGAATTCATTGGCTATAATAATTGGTTTGCTGGAGTTCTGCTGCAGTTTTCAAAGCTAAACAATGATGGCAGAGCGGAGGTAGTAATTAGTCTATCGCCGTTCCCCCACTAATTGACGAGCTTTCTTGTTTTCCGCTGAATGCTTCTTTGTTGTTTCATTCCCGGGAAATGCATTGCGTGTATGCAGAGTTATGAATGAAATCTCACACCATGCATTATATGGGAGGATGGTGAGAGTTGTATGTAGAATATACTGTACACTGAGGGAAAAAAATATTTGACCCCCTGCTGATTTTGTACATTTGCCCACTGACAAAGAAATGATCGGTCTATAATTGTAATGGTCGGTTTTTTTTAACAGTGAGAGACAGAATAGCAACAAAAATATCCAGAAAAACACATTTCAAAAAAGTTATAAATTGATTTGCATATGAGAGAAATAGGTATTTGATCCCCGATCAATCAGCAAGATTTCTGGCTCCCAGGTGTCTTCTATACAGGTAATGAGCTGAGATTAGGAGGATTATCTTATAGGGAGTGCTCCTAATCTCAGCTTGTTACCTGTATAGAAGACACCTGTCCACAGAAGCAATCAACCAATCAGATTCCAATCTCTCCAGCATGGCCAAGACCAAAGAGCTGTCCAAGGATGTCAGGGAGAAGATTGTAGACCTACACAAGGCTGGAATGGGCTACAAGACCATCGCCAAGCAGCTTCATGAGAGGGTGAAAACAGTTGGTGCGATTATTCCCAAATGGAAGAAACACAAAATAACTGTCAGTCTCCCTCAGTCTGGGGCTCCATGGAAGATCTCACCTCGTGGAGGTTCAATGATCATGAGAACGGCGAGGAATCAGCCCAGAACTACATGGGAGAATCTTGTCAATCATCTCATTGAAGGCAGTTGGGACCATAATCACCACGAAAACAGTTGGTAACACACTACGCGGTGAAGGACTGAAATAGTGCAGCGTCCACAGGGTCCCTCCACTCAAGAAATCACATGGTACAGCCCGTCTGATGTTTGCTAATGAACATCTGAATGATTCAGAGGAGAACTGGGTGAAAGTGCTGTGGGCAGAGGAGACCAAAATCAAGCTCTTTGGCATCAACTCAACTCGCCGTGTTTGGAAGAGGAGGAATGCTGCCTATGACCCTAAGAACACCATCCCCCACCGTCACACATGGAGGTGGAAACATTATGCTTTGGGGGTGTTTTTCAGGACAGGACAGACCCACCGCATCAAAGAGACGATGGACGGGACCATGTACTGTCAAATCTTGAGTGAGAACCTCCTTCCCTCAGCCAGGGCATTGATAATGGGTCGTGGATGGGTATTCCAGCATGACAATGACCCAAAGCACATGGCCAAGGCAACAAAGGAGTGGCTCAAGAAGAAGCACATTAAGGTCCTGGAGTGGCCTAGCCAGTCTGCAGACCTTAATCTCATAGAAAATATGTGGAGGGAGCTGAAGGTTCGAGTTACCAAACGTCAGCCTGGAAACCTTAATGACTTGGAGAAGATCTGCAAAGAGGAGTGGGAGAAAATCCCTCCTGAGATGTGTGCAAACCTGGGGGCCAACTACAAGAAACATCTGACCTCTGATTGCCAACAAGGGTTTCTCCACCAAATACTAAGTCATTTTTTGCGAAAGGGTCAAATACTTATTTCACGAATTCATAACTTTTTTTTAAATGCATTTTTCTGGATATTTTTGTTGTTATTCTGTCTCTCACTGTTAAAATAAACCGACCAATAAAATTATAGACTGATCATTTCTTTGTCAGCGGGCAAACGTACAAAATCAGCAGGGGGTTCATATACTTTTTCCCCTCACTGTACGTAAAGCCACATTTTACATTTGTTGATGGAGTAAGAAATAGTTAAAACAGAGCTCCACCCACTTTTTTAAGCACTTGCCAGCCAGGCTATTTCTGGCACTTTTTGTTTACAAGTATAAATCAGAATTCTGTGCTGGAAAATGACTTATAACCCCCAAACATTATACTTAATTCCCTAGGGAATAAAATGGCGATTGTTGCAATTATTTATGTCACACGGTATTTGTGCAGCGTTTTTGCAAACACAATTTTTGGGGAAAAAATTACACATTAGTGAATTAAAAAAAAAAAAAGCACAATAGTTACCCCAATTTTTTTGTACAACGTGAAAGATGATTTTATGCTGAATAAATAGATACCTAACATGTCACACTTTAAAATTGCGCACGTTTTTGGAATGGCAACAAATTACGGTACTTAAAAATCTCCGTAGGCGACATTTTAACCACTTACCGCAAATCAACGTAGTCCTAGGGTGCAAGAAGAGGTTGTACCGGGGTGATGCCTGCAGCTAGAGGAATCATCCCGGTACCATTTTTTAGAGCCGGTAGTTGGCTTTCAGGTGGTAACGGCCAATGTGGCTTGGGAGCCGCTCGATCATTACCCCAGCGAGTGGGAGGGGATGCTCCCCCCGCCACCTTCTGCGGCTTTGCCCGGGTCTCCCATCCCACTTGGAGACCCGAGCAACCAGCTGGCACGTCTGCTGGCTGGTTGGAGTCCCAAACAATGCCAGATTCGGCTTTGATCGGGTCTCCGATGATGTAACCCGGAAGCGGCGTCCATGACATCACATCCGGGTTACTGGATTGCTAAATGCGCTGAATTTAAAAAGTGACTGTATTCAAAAATGCAGTTTTCGGTGTTTTGAATACATTGAAGTGCAGTGGAGGGGTTTGGGGTCTTAGACCCCCGATCCCTCCATAAAGAGTACCTGTCACTGTCAGGAAGGGGACCACTCCGGGGAAAGTCAGTGGACAAGTGTCAACACACACAGTGAGTAAGAAAGGGGGTGCCAAGTAATACCCTGAAGAGAAGCTTAAAGTACAGTTCATCAGTTAAATCTACACCTCAGTGGCAAGGTGAAGCAGCGGCCTTGCCGCATACACTACAGAGAGTTGTCCTCAAACTGTGCATAGTTAACAGGTGGAGTATCTCACTCATCCCTTCTCCATTCCCAATATAAAATAAAAACAACAAAAATCCAAATCCCCTGGACTGTTCATTGACTGAGCCAAGTGTAAAGCGAGGATATTTTACCGACTGTTGCTATGGGTAACCCAGAGGAATCCACTTTAACCACTTCAATACAGGGCACTTTCACCCCCTTCCTGCCCAGGCCAATTTTCCCCTTTTAGCGCTGTTGCATTTTGAATGACAATTGCGCGGTCATGCAACACTGTACTTACACCAAATTTATGTAATTTTCCCCCCACAAATAGAGCTTTCTTTTGGTGGTATTTGATCACCTCTGGGTTTTTTCCTTTTTGCTAAACAAATAAAAAAAGACCGAAAAGTTTGAAAAAAAAAAAAAAACGTTTTTTTTTGTTTATGTTATACAATTTTGTAAATAAATATGTTTTTTCCTGCACTGATGAGCACTGATGAGACTGCACTGACAGGCACTGATGAGGAGGAGCTGATGGGGTGGCACTGATGGGGTGGCACTGATTGGCGGCACTGATAGGCGGCACTGATAGACGGCACTGATAGGCGGCACTGATAGGTAGCACAGATATGCAGCATTGGTGGGCACTGACAGGCGGCACTGCTGGGCACTGATAGGCGGCATTGATGGGCACTGATAGGTGGCACTGACGGGCACTGACGGGCACTGATATGTGGCACTGATAGGCGACACTGGTGGGCACTGGGCACTGATAGGCAACACTGATCGGCACTGACGGGTGGCATTGATGGGCACTAATTGGCACTGATAGGCGGCACTGGTGGGCAATAATGGGCACTGGTGGGCGACACTGAAAAATGGCAATGATGGGCACTGGTGGACAGCACTGATAGGGAGGGCACTGGCGGGCACCCCCCCCCCCCCCCAAGGGTCTGCACTGGTAATCAATGATCTGATTACCAGTGCCGACCCCTCCTCCCCCCTGTCAGGGGAGCCGCCGATCGGCGCTCCTTTACTCGTGCCTGTCAGGCACGAACTAAGGAAAGCCGATCAACGGCTGTTCCTGTTTACTATGTGACCAGCCGTGATTGGACACGGCTGGTCACATGGTAAAGAGCCTACGTCAGAGGCTCTTTACCGAGATCGGAGATGCAGGGTGTCAGGCTGACACCTCGCATCACCGATCGCCGCTCTGCACGCCCCTGGGGGGCACGCAGAGCTGTATTATCCTGCCGCCGTCATATGACGTCCGGTCAGGATAATACAACCACATTCCCGCCGTCAATCTGCAATAGGGTGGGCGGGAAGTGGTTAAGCAGCTCCCATGGGGGCAGTGCTATACTAGCTTTTTTTCTGGGTTTCAATATTGATTGACAGGTTGCTATAACAATGGTGCAGGAAACTTCCTCCGACACTGCCATTGCCATGGAAACCTGCAATACAATGAGTGCGCCAAGCTTTGTACGCAATGCGCATGCGCGAGATTGGGAGGTGCATGCTGGGTAGCCAGCAGCATCGTATCACAGAAGGAGCTACGAGATGCCCACACTGAAGATGGGAGCGCGCTTTCTAAGGAGGTGACAGTGAGTTGCTTGAAGAATTATATAACTAAAAAAGACTACATTTAGTGCATATAGCGGAATGTATTATATAAGATGAGACCATTGCGGGGTGAAAAAAATAAAGACCAGAACTCCGCATCAACAATCTTGTCATAACAAACCCAAGATTACCTGTCAGGACCAGGATCTGAACCCACAACCTCAGCTATGTCTGGTAGTATCTCTTCTTGCTGAGCCACCTGTGATGCTAGATGGCTTCTTGCCTGACCCTTTGTAGTTTGTGTCGTCTCTTGTTTCTAGAGGACCTTGAACCCTTGGCTTCTCCCATGAACTTCCAAATCTAAAGTGATACTGAACACACATTGTGTAATTTATATTCTCCCTTCTATCTCAGTATGTGATGACAGTGTTGTACTTAGATGATTTTTTTGTTAATAAAATAAGTCTCTTTTTCCTAATGGATATCCAGCGGTCACATGACCCAGATCTCTTCCAGCCTGTCTGCAGGAAAATATAAGCAGGAGGAGCTTCTAGTCCTCTGCTGCTGATCACATGTTCAAAATAAAAAATAAAAAACACAACCTTTGGAATACAGAGAAAAAAAATACATATCAATTAACTGTTATAAATTGTCATACAAATATATATTTGAAATCAAATATTTATTATTATTTGGTAATTACATGGTGTGGGCGGATTTCTGCTTGTGAAAGGCTGTGTCACGCCCCTCCAGCCTGTGTCTTAAAATAATAGGGAGATGAAGCCTCCATCAATCTACATGTAATATCCCGAAGGGCCTGGTATGGATGGGGAGGGGATCCCACGTTGTTGTTTTTTTCTGTATTTTTCATTGCCGACATTCTTTTGTTTACATTTCAGCTGTCAGTGGGGACGCCCACTGACAGCTGATGAGTCATCGTCTGTTAAGGGCGTGGCAGCTGGCTTCCTGGACCACTTTTTAACAACTAGCTATTCTTCACACAGAATTTAAAATGGTCGATCATTTTTCTACCGATCTGAATTTGAGTTGTCCTGAAAATTTGGAATTCGTTTTAGAATTAATAAACAAATCAAAATGAAACTAAACAAATACCGCAGAAAAAAAAAAAAAAAATCAACAAAACATAAATTAGTAACATAATAAATCTTTGACAATAAGACACTGAGCAGAGGTCAGTGGAAGGATTGGCAGAGAGGGGTGGAGGACACTGAGAAGGGACCAGTGGAAGGTTTGGCAAAGAGGGCTAGAGGACACTGAGTGGAGGCCAATGGAGGGATTGGCAGAGAGGGGAGGAGGACACTGAGAAGGGACCAGTGGAAGGTTTGGCAAAGAGGGCTAGAGGACACTGAGTGGAGGCCAATGGAGGGATTGGCAGAGAGGGGTGGAGGACACTTAGAGGTGGCCAGTGGAAGGATTGGCAGAGAGGGGAGGAGGACACTGAGAAGGGACCAGTGGAAGGTTTGGCAAAGAGGGCTAGAGGACACTGAGTGGAGGCCAATGGAGGGATTGGCAGAGAGGGGAGGAGGACACTGAGAAGGGACCAGTGGAAGGTTTGGCAAAGAGGGCTAGAGGACACTGAGTGGAGGCCAATGGAGGGATTGGCAGAGAGGGGAGGAGGACACTGAGAAGGGACCAGTGGAAGGTTTGGCAAAGAGGGCTAGAGGACACTGAGTGGAGGCCAATGGAGGGATTGGCAGAGAGGGGTGGAGGACACTTAGAGGTGGCCAGTGGAAGGATTGGCAGAGAGGTGTGGAGGACACTGAGTGGAGGCCAGTGGAGGGAATGGCAGAGAGAGGTTGAGGACACTGAGTGGAGGCCAGTTGAGGGATTGGCAAAGAGGAGTGACAGACACTAAGTGGAGGCCAAAGGAGGGTTTGGCAGAGAGGGGCGGAGGACAATGAGCAGGGACCAGTGGAAGGATTGGCAAAGAGGAGTAGAGGACATAAAGTGGAGACCAGTGAAGGGATTGACCGAGAAGGGAGTAGGACACTGAGTGGAGGAAAGTGGAGGCATTGGCAGAGAGTGGTGGAGGAACTTGAGCAGATACCAGTGGAGGAATTGGCAGAGAGGGGTTGAGACCACTGAGCAGAGGCCAGTGGAGGGATTGGCAGAGAGGGGTTGAGGACACTGAGCGGAGGCCAGTGGAAGCATTGGCAGAGAGGGGTGGAGGACACTGAGCGGAGGCCAGTGGAAGGATTGGCAGAGAGGGGTGGAGGACACTGAGCGGAGGCCAGTGGAAGGATTTGCAGAGAGGGGTGGAGGACAATGAATGGAGGCCAATGGAGGGATTGACAGAAAGGGGTGAAGGACAATGAGCGGTTGTTAAGGTTGGTGAGTCAGGCAGCAGTATTCATGATAGACTGAAAGGGGGATAGCCAGCGTAGAGGTCAGCCTAACAATAGCCTGACCTTGCCTAGCATTCTAGAGAAAAGGACAAGATGGAGAGTTCATATCAAATGTTACTTTCTAGTACAATACATTGGGTTTGTTCCCTGAGCTGTTATCCCGTTTCCTTGGCTATATTCCACTCAAACCCTGAGGACCACCACCACACTAAATCTCTAAACAGTTCCCTTCAATAAGTAACTGGATGATGGTTAATGGATTCTTGGAGAACCTTTCTAATGACTTGTTTTAAAAGTAAAATGACCTAAAATACAGTCACGTCCGTTCCTCCGGGGTCGGGTCTTGCAGCTCCAAAGGTCCATCTTCTGTAATTCAATGTCTTGCCACCATACTATTGGTTGGCATTGTCCTGTAAGTTGTAAGTTGTCATGATTTTGGCACATACTGAGTTCTAGAAAAATGAATGTGACATTAATATATAATAAATGAATCTAGTCTGACAAGCATGGAGAAGTTTCCCTCTCTCTTCCTCAGTACCACAATATTTTCTCCTATCACCTCCTTCCTCCTGTTTTCATGGCAGCTGACTCATATTTCAGAGCGTTTTCATCAGGACTTTAATAAAATCCAATTAATTAGCATGTACTTTGCTGTCATATTAGAAAATATATGTTCAGTGTACATTATGGCAAAATGAGAACAGCTGGTCATCCCGGTATTGGTGCCCGGAGACGGCTCCTAGCGGAAAGAAGTAATAACTCAACATTGGGCCTCCCAGCGCTGACATACCGCAAGAACAAATCTTTCATTTGCTGCAAATACAAATTATAAAAGGCAACTTCAGCTACCTCTTACGAAGCCTAAATACCCGTCCCTAGACATCCGGGGGAAAAAAAAAAAAAAAAAGATTAATTAGAAAAAAACTTAATGATGTTTCCATTAATGTCATCCCATCTGTGTGATCAGCCCCAAAAAGACATCATTTGGAGATTAGATCTCCCTGTGTGATACTGGGAGCTGTGTCTGTAGACTCTCCCCAAAACACCTACACATATGTTCTCCATCATTATGCCGAGCGCCAGAAGAATACCAATCACCCCCGCCGTAATTAGAATGGAGACAATGAGGAACGCAATGGATTTCTGATGGAAAAAGGTGCATGATTTAGCAGACTCAAGGACATTCGTGTCTCTCAGCTACAGGTCAGAGTGAGAAATGAATATACAGCGGCTCGGATGTATGAAGGAGCCCCGGTAATCAGACCCATTGTGACCTGTGTGTAAGACAAAGCAAGAACGGTGCGCCGGGGATAAGGGACGTTGTTGCTGGAAAAATAGAAGAGGAGCTACAATACCGGGGACCGGCACAGGCGGGTCGGAGCTGGAAATAACCTTCAATTTCCAGGGAAATTACACGTTTTCTAAGTAATGATACACGCTGGATGGTAATGCAGGTATAGGGAGAAATTCAATTTTCCATAAAACGATGAACATAAAGAGTTTAAGTAAATATAATGGTATGGTAATACGCTGGGAACACAGTGAGGGATAGGGACTGCCCAGACTATGCCGGAGATCACTTTAATCTGAACTCCAGGAAAGATCTGCATAGCTCCATAGGCGTGCGCACAGGGTGTGCCAGGTGTGCCTTGGCACACTCTAATCACCCTATGTGGTTCAGATTCCCCCTGATTAGACCCCTGATATTTCACCAAAGCCTCCTCATGGGGCTCCTAAAAATATTGTAAAAAATAACAGTGTAAAATAATAATAATATAAAAAATAAATACAGCCACCGTCCACTCCCCTACTGACACCGTCCACTGCTCTACTGACACCATCCACTGCCCTACTGACACCGTCCACTGCTCTACTGACACCATCCACTGCTCTACTGACACCATCCACTGCTCTACTGACACCGTCCACTGCCCTACCGACACCGTCCACTGCTCTACTGACACCGTCCACTGCTCTACTGACACCGTCCACTGCCCTACCGACACCATCCACTGCTCTACTGACACCATCCACTGCCCTACTGACACCGTCCACTGCTCTACTGACACCATCCACTGCCCTACTGACACCATCCACTGCTCTACTGACACCGTCCACTGCTCTACTGACACCATTCACTGCTCTACTGACACCATCCACTGCCCTACTGACACCGTTCACTGCTCTACTGACACCGTTCACTGCTCTACTGACACCATCCACTGCTCTACTGACACCATCCACTGCCCTACTGACACCGTCCACTGCTCTACTGACACCATCCACTGCCCTACTGACACCATCCACTGCTCTACTGACACCGTCCACTGCCCTACTGACACTGTCCACTGCTCTACTGACACCGTCCACTGCTTTACTGACACCCTCCACTGCCCTACTGACACCGTCCACTGCTCTACTGACACCGTCCACTGCTCTACTGACACCGTCCACTGCTCTACTGACACCGTCCACTGCCCTACTGACACGTCCACTGCTCTACTGACACCGTCCACTGCTCTACTGACACCGTCCCCTACCCTACTGACTCCGTCCACTGCCCTACTGACACCGTCCACTGCCCTACTGACACCGTCCACTGCCCTACTGACACCGTCCACTGCCCTACTGACACCATCCACTGCCCTACTGACACCGTCCACTGCTCTACTGACACCATCCACTGCCCTACTGACACCGTCCACTGCCCTACTGACACCGTCCACTGCTCTACTGACACCGTCCACTGCTCTACTGACACCATCCACTGCTCTACTGACACCGTCCACTGCCCTACTGACACCGTCCACTGCTCTACTGACACTGTCCACTGCCCTACTGACACCGTCCACTGCTCTACTGACACCGTCCACTGCCCTACTGACACTGTCCTCTGCCCTTCGCACAATGCCAGTATATATATATATATATATATATATATATATATATACACATGCACACACACATATGTGTTTGAGCTTTGGGGTGCACACCTATGCATAGCTCCCAACTGTCCGTTATTTCGAGGGACTGTCCCTGATTTGGAACAATGTCCCTCTTTCCTCCTCAGTGGTCCCTCATTTTGGTCAGATCTACACTGCATCTGGAAAGTATTCACAAGGCCTAACTTTTTCCATGTTTTGTTATGTTGCAGCAGTGGCATAACTACAGGGGTTGCAATTGCAACCGGGCCCCATGCTCCAGGGGGCCTGTGCAGCTCCACTGTACATCTGGATAGGCAGCATGTAGAGCAGAGATCCTCAATCTACGGCCCTCCAGCTGTTGCGGAACTACACATCCCATGAGGCATTGTAAAACTCTGACATTCAGAGACAGGACTAGGCATGATGGGAATTGTAGTTTCTAAACAACTGGAGGGCCGTAGTTTGAAGACCCCTGATGTAGAGAAATCACTGTCCTCCTTTTTCCTCCTGTAGCTGCAGGAGGAAAATGGAGGAGATTGGTTCCTCTGTATGCTGCCCCCGCCACTCCTCCTATCCAGTTCACTTGTGTTCTACTGTCTCTGGGCCCCTGTGTGCCCCCCTGGTCCCCCCCCCCCCTACTGTGCTCCCTCCTCTCTCCTGCCGGCTGCTGCAGGGGTTGTGTCACAATAGAGAACCAGGAAGGGGTCGGTAAATATGTAATTTACCAGCTCTTTCCATTTCTGAATGGACAGAGTCATAGTCAGTCACATTGTAAAAAAATAAAATAAAATGATAAAAAATAATACAATTAAAACACCAAAAAATAAAAACTACTGAGCCCAGTGGGTGAACTTCCAGGATCACAAAGGTCACACTTGCGACCGGGCCCTGGCATTCCACCACCGTGAGGAGGCCCCAAGATGGCAGGAAGGGGACCCACTGCAGAACTTGTGAAAGGATCCCGCTGCGGGACCGTAATAAAGGGCCTGGCAATGAGAGTAAAGGACCCCGGGATCAGTGGGAAGAGCAGGGCCCCGAGCCAGGGGTCCGGTGGGGCCCTTAATGGTTTCTTGCCCTGGGACCCTGAAGGTTCTAGTTACGCCTCTGCGTTACAGCTTTATTCCAAAATGGATTAAATTCATTATTTTCCTCAAAAATTCTACAAACAATCCCCCATAATGACAACGTGAAAGAAGTTGGTTTGAAATCTTTGCAAATTTATTAAAAAATAAAAAATAAATAATCCCATGTACATAAATATTCACACCCTTTGCTCAATACTTTGGTGAAGCTCCTTTGGCACCAATTCCAGCCTCCAGTATTTTTGAGTATGATGCTACAAGCTTGGCACTCCTATTTTTGGGCAGTTTCTCCCATTCTTCTTTGTAGGACCTCTCAAGCTCCATCGGGTTGGATGGGGGAGGGTCGGTGCACAGACATTTTCATATCTCTCCAGAGATGTCCAATCAGGTTCAAGTCTGGGCTCTGGCTGGGCCACTCAAGGACATTCACAGAGTTGTCCCGTAGCCACTCCTTTGTTATCTTGGCTGTGTGCTGAGGGTCGTTGTCCTGTTGGAAGATGAACCTTTGCCCCAGTCTGAGGTCCAGAGCGCTCTGGAGAAGGTTTTTATCAAGGATGTCTCTGTACATTGCTGCATTCATCTTTCCCTCCATCCTGACTAGTCTCCCAGTTCCTGCTGCTGAAAAACATCCCCACAGCATGATGCTGCCACCACCATGCTTCACAGTAGGGATGGTATTGGCCAGGTGATGGGCGGTGCCTGGTTTCCTCCAGACATGGCGCTTGCCATTCAGGCCAAAGAGTTCAATCTTTGTTCCATCAGAGCAGAGAATTTTGTTTCTCAAGGTCTGAGAGTCCTTCAGGTGCCTTTTGGCAAACTCAAGGCGGGCTGTCATGTGACTTTTACTGAGGAGTGGCTTCCATCTGGCCACACCCATACAGGCCTGATTGGTGGAGTGTTGCAGAGATGGTTCTTCTGGAAGGTTCTCCTCTCTCCATAGAGAAACGCTGGAGCTCTGTCAGAGTGACCATCGGGTTCTTGGTCACCTCCCTGACTAAGACCCTCCTCCCCCGATCGCTCAGTTTGGCCGGGCGGCCCGCTCTAGGAAGAGTCCTGGTGGTTCCAAACTTCTTCCATTTACAGATGATGGAGGTCACTGTGCTCATTGGGACCTTCAATGCTGCATAAATGTTTCTGTACCCTTCCCCCGATCTGTGCCTCCATACAATCCTGTCTCCGAGGTCTACAGACAATTCCTTGGACTCCATAGCTTGGTTTGTGCTCTGACATGCACTGTTACCTGTGGGATCTTATATAGACAGGTGTGCGCCTTTCCCAATCATGTCCAATCACCTGAATTTACCACAGGTGGACTCCAATCAAGTTGTAAAAACATCTCAAGGATGATCAGTGGAAACAGGATGCACCTGAGCTAAATTCTGAGTGTCCTGGCAAAGGGTGTGAATACTTATGTACATGGGATTTTTTCCTTTTTTTTTTTTTTTTTTTTTTTTTAAATTTGCAAGCAGCTTGCTCTGAGGGCACCCTAGCAGGCGCACTCCCAACCTGTGGCTCTGTGTGTCCATTCAGGGCTGTAGATAGTATTTTTTCCTAGGGGGGGGGGTTCAACCTTGAGTACCCAGAGAACAATAATTTGCATGCCTGACACGCTGTGACAAATTGTGGTGTGTGTATATATATATATATATATATATATATATATATATATTGTAAGGGATTACTCATTGGTAGGCGTATGGGTGACCCCTTTGGGGGTGCGTTTTCACAGAGAGATAGCCGAGCAGAGGTTGAAAACAAGACTGATTTAGTCATGCAATTTACTTCACATAATTGCAAGCGTCAAAACAGCCAAAATAAAATAAAAGACAAAATAAATCCTTGCCTCTGTGGGCGGCTACCTTCTCACGCTGGAACCTACCTAAGAAGTCTTCCCAACCTACTGTTGGGCCGACACTGCTGATCCTACAGCAGACACTCAAATGTCCATTTGTTTGCTTTTCACACAGCACAAACATTGTCCATTGAACATGTCCCTTTGTTTTCTTTCACACAGCACATGTTCATTTATAACAGGATCCTTTACTCTTCAGATTCTTCACATTGAACACAGTTCATTTAACAGGTCCCTTTACTCTTCACACTCTTCACATGGAACACTTTGTCTTCTCACCTTTGAGACGTCTTCACTCGTGGTTACCCTCCTTAGCTTCACATCGCTGTAGGGGGTCTTCTCCCATGCTCACCAGCTTGTCGGGAGGCACACATCCGACTGTCCCCCTCTCCCAGCCCACACGGCGACAGGAGGCAGCAGTCCTTCTCCCATGCCCACACGGTGTCGGGAGGTACACGTATGTCTGCCTTCCTCTCCCAGCCCACACGGCGACAGGAGGCAGCACTCAATAGATTTTCTCTGGACAAATTATAGAGGCCTTGATCTCCTCATTCTGAACAGCTGAATGGTTTTCAACTTCCTGCTGGCTCTTTTTGCAGCCAACACCCTATAGTATCAGTGAACTTTCAAAGCAGGTGGGAATGTGTCTCCTCTCAGTGACTACATTCCCAGATTTACCTGACTTCCTGTCACATACCCCCCCCTCTTGTTTCAACCCTAGGGTTGGGACACATATTTCCAGGCACGCATGTGTCAGGCACTGCTGACTCACTGATAAGCCTCCTATTATCCTCAAGCTTCCGGATGAAACTGTTTCTGTCATCTTCACTGACAGATTTCTCATAAATGCCACACAGTTTGTCTCTCATCTCATATACACATTCTTCAACTGCATTTTTGGCATAATTTTGCTCCTTCTCGTTTCTGTCATCTTCATTGACAGCTTTCTCATAAATGTCAGACGGCTTGTCCCTCATAACCGTCTGTCCAATCCACCATGGAGGACCGTGATCCATAGGCAACTCAATTGGGCTAGTCTTAATGTCTTCAACATTCTTAAGACGCCTCTCTCTGCAATCCATAAATGTTTTCCACAAAACTTTGAGAACCTTTGCTTCACTAAGCTTTGTTCCAAGTAGGGACTCTTGACATCCCTCTGTGACTTGAGTTGCCTCTCCATACAGCTGTACACAATCATTGACTTTTTGTTGAAAAAGGGAATGATCTTCCTTCTTGAGCTTTGCTTGCTCTAAGATGCTGTGCAGAGGATTTTCCAATTGAGACAACAGGCTGTCACACATTTCTTCAAAGTGACCCCTGTTCCTTTTCCCAGAGATATCAATATCATTCAAACATTTCATATTCATAGGCAGATCTGAAGCATTTGCACTCATCAACTTCTTAAACTTTTCGCCCTCCTGAGCGAGTCGCAGTAAAGGCCTACTATTTGATTTGATATTCAGTTTATATTTCTTGCCAAACTCTTCACAGAAGTAGCCAACCAGAACATCATCAACTTTCCTTCCACCAACATAGGGGTTAAAGGCAACAACACAGTTGAACCCAGCGATCTGGGTGGTATCCATTATAGACCTCCTCTCTGCATCAGTGAAGAAGCATGGAACTGCAACACATTCTTTTATAGGTTTCTTCAATGCACTTTCTGCTGAACTATTTGACCGCTCAAGGTCACCTAGTTCCTTTTCTCTATCTGAATTCCACATGGAATGTATCTCAAGATCACGATCAAATTTCTGCCACCTGTCTTTCACCAGTTCCATTTTGGAAATATTCCTTGAAAGGCACTTGAACTTAATTTGCTTCACGTTTTCATCAACAGCCTTAGTTTTCTCCACTAGGTGGCGTTTGCTTTTTTCTCCCAGATTTATATCACTTGCTTTAGTTTTCTCCGCTTTAGTTTTCTCCACTAGGTTTTCAGCCTGAACTGAGAAAACATCACATTTCTTACACAGCTCCTTTGTTTGCTGAAGTTTTTGAAGGAACGGTTTATTCCACAGGGGTGATTCAAGCCACATGTCATCACATTTCTGAGGCTCACTCAGGACAGACCCCAAAACTCTGATCCTTTTAAAAACTGCATCAGGCACACTATCCCCTCTTTGGGACAGATCCTCTGTTGCCTGTAATTCCTCTTCCAGTTCCTGCAACGGAATCTTCATCTCTTCTACTTGCTGTTCTAAGGCTCGTTTAGACTTTTCTAGCTCCTGAACGCTTTTCACAACATCATCCTTGGAGCGGACCAAATCTTCCATTTCTGTACACAGCTGTTGGTTAACTCTTTCTAGTTCAACTTTACACTCTAGAGCTTCCTCCAAGGAGCGAGCCAAGAACAGGGCTTTGCTCTCGTTATCACGCGCCTCCGCTTCTGCGCGGTCGCGTTCTTCTGCATATTTTGCAGACACAGTCTTCTCTTCACCAAGCATCTGATCAAACTTCTTTTTCACATCTTCAACACACTGTAATGAACCAACGCTTTCTTCCATGCGTTTTTTCATATCCGCTATCTGAGCTTGCAATGTTGCAACTTGCTCTGATAGGTTTTTCTTTGCTTCCGCCTCCTCTTTTAATTGTTCCAGGAAGCCATTTTTCTCATCTTCCATTTGTTTGAGCTTTGTGCTAAAACTCAGCCTTTGACACCTCTCTTCCTGTAAGAGTTCCTGCGTGTCTTGCAGCTGCGATTCCAAGATAGAAAAATCTTCCGCAATTTCTCTAGATTTGCTGTCTGCTTGAGAAAGCTGATTTGTAACATTGTCCAACTCAACCTGCAGTCGGTTTGCCTTCTCTGACAGCTTAGCACACAATCGGTCACCTTCTGACACCTTGACTTGCGATTCCAGAAGCTGTGCCTCTACTTTTTCCCTCTTATGTTCACAATCTCCTTTTCCCTGCATAAGAGCCTTCACCTCATTGGCTAGTTTCTGGGAATGAGACTGTAATTCTGCCACACAGGCTTCTTTCTCCTTTAACTGCTGCTGGAAACGTTGGGCTTCACCTTTCCAACTTTCACAGTCTGCACGTAATTCATCTACCACATTGCTCAAAGTGGTGAGCTCATACACAGTACTCAGTAATTTAGCCTCTCTTTCACTTTTCTCGTTGTCGCTGAGAGACAATGTCGTTTTCAGAGCGACATTCTGTTCCTGCGACTCCTGCAGGTCTATTTTTGTAACTTCCAAACACTGAAGACTTTTTTCCAGCTGATTACGCAACTCCAACATATCAGCCATACTTTGCTTCTGCAAAGTCTGAATTTCAATTTCCTTTTCCATGAGGATGGTATCTTTCTCCTTTATAGTGTCTTGACATTTTTGCAACTCGACCAAAAGAAGAGCAGTGGATTCTTCCCACTGTAACACATGAGACTTGAGTAGTTCATTCATTTCCTGCAAGTTTCTATGCTCCATTTTAAGCAATTCCAAGGCTTGTTCCTTTTCTTCCATTTTCCGTTGCAAGGCATCCAACTCAGCCCTGCACACATACTCGGTTTCCTCCAAACCGATGGCCTCCATTGGCTGCTGGCGTCTCTGTTTCCAGCCTGCCATGCTCTCTTGATGAGCCTTTTGTTGAGCTGCAAAGCTCCGTTGTTTCAGCATCTCCCCCATTTTGGGTTTACTTTTCATCTGAGCACACTGCGTCTCCATAGCAGTTTCATCAGTGTTGCTAGGGACAACAACCTTCCTCTTTAGTAGACTCTCTTTAGGCATGGATGGGGCTGGTTCAGACGGTAACATCCCCTCCATCCATAGAATCCGGTCTCTCATTTCATCTATCTTTGCATTTTTCAGGCGTTTGGATCGCCCCATCTTCAATAACTCCACAAATTTTTCACAGTCCAGCAAAAAATTTTCAGACCACTGTCTCTTTAACACATGTAGTTTTTCTCTCTCTTGCAAGATCTCTTTTCCTGCACACACAGTTTGTGCAGTCACTTGCACCAGACACAACAAAGTTCATCAAATAATTTTGAGACCGCTGTCTCTTTAAAACACTTTTTTTTTCTGTCAGGATCTTCTCTCCTGCACACATAGATTGTGCAATCTCATGCACCAGATAAAGTACATCAAACATTTGCACTTCCTTGCAGGGATCTCTGCTTATGCCCGCATCCTCCACCATATGTAAGGGATTACTCATTGGTAGGCGTATGGGTGACCCCTTTGGGGGTGCGTTTTCACAGAGAGATAGCCGAGCAGAGGTTGAAAACAAGACTGATTTATTCATGCAATTTACTTCACATAATTGCAAGCGTCAAAACAGCCAAAATAAAATAAAAGACAAAATAAATCCTTGCCTCTGTGGGCGGCTACCTTCTCACGCTGGAACCTACCTAAGAAGTCTTCCCAACCTACTGTTGGGCCGACACTGCTGATCCTACAGCAGACACTCAAATGTCCATTTGTTTGCTTTTCACACAGCACAAACATTGTCCATTGAACATGTCCCTTTGTTTTCTTTCACACAGCACATGTTCATTTATAACAGGATCCTTTACTCTTCAGATTCTTCATATTGAACACAGTTCATTTAACAGGTCCCTTTACTCTTCACACTCTTCACATGGAACACTTTGTCTTCTCACCTTTGAGACGTCTTCACTCGTGGTTACCCTCCTTAGCTTCACATCGCTTTAGGGGGTCTTCTCCCATGCTCACCAGCTTGTCGGGAGGCACACATCCGACTGTCCCCCTCTCCCAGCCCACACGGCGACAGGAGGCAGCAGTCCTTCTCCCATGCCCACACGGCGTCGGGAGGTACACGTATGTCTGCCTTCCTCTCCCAGCCCACACGGCGACAGGAGGCAGCACTCAATAGATTTTCTCTGGACAAATTATAGAGGCCTTGATCTCCTCATTCTGAACAGCTGAATGGTTTTCAACTTCCTGCTGGCTCTTTTTGCAGCCAACACCCTATAGTATCAGTGAACTTTCAAAGCAGGTGGGAATGTGTCTCCTCTCAGTGACTACATTCCCAGATTTACCTGACTTCCTGTCACAATATATATATATATATATACAGTATATATACAGCACCCCCAGCAGGCACATCTGTTAGTGAAGCAAATAGTAAACATGGCTTCAATGTCAGCCGGGCCCTGACTGTCAGCCTCGTGGATGAGACAGGCGGGCTTCCCATTGGCAGCGCGGCTCCCTCAGCTGATTGGCTACACTAGCCTAGCTGCTGTGAAATTGACTGATGCTCTGGGGGGGGGGGGGTCTGGACCCAGGGCAGGGACAAGGAGTGGGCAGGAGGGGCAGTTGCCCTGGGCACAAAAATTTATTGCAGGGATGGGGGGGGGGGGGGCGCCTTGACCCTAACCCTAAGGGAAGGGGGCGCAGTTTTGCATCCTTGCCCTGGGTGCTAGATGACCTTGTCCCAGCACTGTCTGGACCCCCCCGTATCTACGCCCCTGTGTCCATTTACAGACAATGTTTGTCTCAGAAGATACTTTCTTACTTCTGGGAGATATTTTGATGTATTGTATCTCATTGGACATTTTCTTGGCATTTTTGAAGGCATTGGACCAATAAAAAGTTTGGTGGAAAACTTTTGCCTATTCCTATGAGTGTTGAAGCTGAATGTATAGTTTTTGCATATTTCTGTGTACTTGGTAAACTCTGCTGCAGGAAACAATAGATAATTATTAGCATACAGTACATTGCTTACAGCGAGTACAGCAGGATATGAAGTGATTGTAATTTATTTATAAACTGTCAGACAATATGGCTCTCCAAACTCCAATATTATATTAGCGGAGAGGAGAGGAATCGTCTCTCTTTGGAGCGCCATCTCCTTCATATGTCAATTATTCAGCAACAAAGAGAAACCAATAATTGGAACATACATTTTGAAGTGAGCACATCCAACGTATTTCCCTTCCTCGGATGGGGGGGGGGGGGGGGGAATCATTCTGGCTGCTCTGTATGGGGAGCCAAATTGTGGAAATGGAAGTACAATATTGAGAATCATTCCTGGATTGTCACATTTGTTATAATGAGAAATTTATTAAATCTAATGAACTGAAAATCTGCTTACTGGAGCAGGGTGGCAGCGCATTGATTAAAGATCTTCTATTCCTCGGTGGACTCATTTAGACAATGCTGGAGATAAGGTAACTTTCACCCCCCCCCGGATTTCCCGCCCATGGTGTCATTGATGTGCTCCGAGCAATGAAGATAAATGTCTTTCTGTTCCATTGATGAAATTGTTCGGGCTCCTTTTCCAGAAGAAGGTTCTGCAGACCCCGCAGCACAGAACAGACCACTCTTTAGTCGTTGCTTTTATGCGCACTGAAGGCACACATGGATTTTAACTAGTGATCGACCCATATCAGTTTTTTGTTTGCGATACCGATATTTTGGCCATTGAATATCAGTATCCGCCGATATGGTCTGATATTTTTTGAGGTTACATATAGTTACATAGTAGGAGAGGTTGAATAAAGACAATAGTCCATCCAGTTCCCCCTGTGTAGGTGTGTGTGGCTGTAATCATCTCACATACCCCTGAATGTTCTGATCCTTGAGATGTACGTCTAAGAGTCTTTTGAAAGCCACCATACTACCCGCAGAAACCACCTCTTGTGGTAGAGAATTCCACACTCTTGTAGCCCTAACAGTAAAGAACCCCCCCCCCCCCGTTGCCTGAGGTTAAAACGCTTCTCCTCTAATCGCATTGTATGCCCTCGAGTCCTCATGCAATCCTTTCGACTGAATAGCTTTTTTTCTAAGCTGAGATCCCCATTGAGATATTTATAAATTGCTATCATGTCCCTCCTCAGGTGTCTCTTCTCCAGGGAGAATAAATCGAGCGATTGCAGCCGCTCCTCATAGTTAAGGTCCTCCAATCCCCTAATTAGTTTAGTTGCCCTTCTCTGGACTCTCTCCAGCTCCAACACATCCCTCCTGAGGACTGGCGACCAGTACTGGACAGAATACTCCAGATGCGGTCGGACCAGAGTTTTATAAAGTGGAAGGATTATGATTATGAGGTGTAGTACTTACATTATCCTCCTCTCTGGCTGCAGTGTGATTGGTCCCATGAAACCTCCTCTAAGGTGCTCCTGGCCTTGGTCATTCTCCTGCCTCCTTCACATACAATGTAGGGTCAATAGCCCTGCTATGTACAGGATGACGTCAAGGGACTGCCCAAATCCTGGAGTGCCAGAGGGAAAGGAGTATCTGCTTTGGACTGTAGACTGCTCTAGACTGACTGGATCAGTTTCTTGTCATTGTTAGGTGACTACTTGGGCAGTGAGAAAGAAATCACTTCCAGTGGAATGGTGGTGGTGGACGACCCCTTGGGTTGCTACTTTTCTGGTACAGCCGTGTGGTCATTTCAGCTAAAGGGCTTGGGTGGGAGGGAAGGAGCACCCAGTTTTCAGAAAAATTCAATTTCTGGTGTAGGGTTCCTGAAAGTTTATCAAAGGATAAATCATGTACACCAAGCCAACGCATTTCATGGGAATGGACTCTCCCTTCTTCGGGGCTGTTAGTGCGTACTTATGGATGGGGGTAGGCTCTGGAGGAATGTCTACATTCCGAGCTTCCAACTGACAGAGTGCCGGCTTGTGATGGTGCAGAGGCGGCTCTTTCCCGCTCACCCAAGTCTTCTTGCAGAAGGAGAGGAGGACAGTGCTGGAGCCAGATGGGGCGAGGTGTAAGGTTAATATTGCAGCCTCTTCATCCCCCGCCTAGACCTAATAAGCTTGGAGAAAGGATTTTTATCTTCCAGTTCAGAGTTGGACAGTAATAAAATGTGCAAGTTAGTAGAAAAAAAAAAACCTTGGGGGGCCCATTACCAACTCACATAGAGGGAACTCGCGCTCACGGTCTCAATTTTGTTTGGGTGATTTCAGGGCACACCATTCACTTCAATGGGCATTTTTAGCCCCAAAAAAAGCTTTTTCTCCTTTTTTGGACGACAAGCTTCACGCCATTTTTAAAGATGGATTTTGCAGTGATTCTGTTGTGCAACAATCGTGGCAAATTCGCATCGCATTTGGGGTGCTACTGTATTTATAATGAATGGCACCCAAACCCGCATTGCTCGCTTTGCAGTCATTGACACGCGATTTGCGGTGATTCTACCCGTGATTGTGAAACGCCAAGTATGAATGAGGCCTCAAGGATGTTTATCCTAAAATAGTATATTTTCTAAAGAATAACTAAACCCAAGAACAAAAATGCAACATGTTGAAGCTTACAGTCTTTAGATGCGGCACCTGCCTTAGTTTTCTTCTTTTTTTTTTTTTTCAAGCTAAGAACATTTTCAGCAAATACAGTAAATGCCTGTTGATCCTGCCAGAAATGTTGTTTCCTTGTCACTTCCTATGAGCTGCACTGAAGAATATCTTCTCAGGCCCCTCACTGGCACTTCTGGCTCCTCCTATTCTCCATGCATTATTATAGGAAGCTGCATTTGAAGAATGTAACTTTTTGTATATTGTAATGTTTTTAGGTTTTTTGAGTGCTTTCATGCCCCAGAAGTCATCTTTTGATGATGAAACGCATCGGGCAGAGCCTTTTTTTTGGAAGTATAGGTTATATGCCGTTATATGCCAGCTTGCTGGATTCATTCTAATGTACTTTAATTTTATCTTTATGTAAGTGCACTTTGAAAGGTAAATACATTTTCTGTTGGATGTACTACACCACATGTGTCAAACACAAGGCCCGTGGGCCGAATCAGGCCCTTCAGTCCTTTTTATTTGGCCCTCACACCTCTCCTGCAGCTGCGACAACCCCCTAGTTTCCATCCCCACCTTGTCTTACCAGCAGCAGCAAAGAGGAGAACAGAATTCCTCCACCGGATCCTAGGCTTCTCTGTGCTGCTGCAGAGAGACTCGTCTCTGCCTTCCCCCTCCCCCATATCAGTAGTTAGCAGCAGAGAGGAGGACAAGACTCCTCCTACAGATCCTGAGGCTCTCTGTGTAGCACCCCCTTGTTCCTGCTTCCCCCTGGTCTTATCCTTTAGCAGACTCCAGTAGCTGACTCCAGCCCTCTTCTGGTCATCCTCCAGACCCTGCACTTTCTGCTTCCCAACTTCACCGCCAGCTTCTTCCCAGCAGCAGCACAATGTAAGGGGGTGCGCTGTCCTGTAAGAGAGGGTGGAGGTCTTTTGACTTCTGATGGTAGGAGGGCTCTTGATATCTGATTAAGGGAGGGGTGTGGTGCTCCGGACATCTAGTCTGATAGATACAACAGGCACTTTAGGGCAACAATAATGATGATGCGGCCCGTAATGAAATTTAGTTTGACACCCCTGTACTACACTATGAGGAGTGTCTGGGATGTTTGCTTCTTGATCAATTTTCAATGGCTGGGAGATGTAATTGGTCTAGTCGGAGATAAGATCTTATGGGAGGCCCTAAGACCTATGTGGAGAGATGCCATTTGTGCCTGCGTTTACTGGTTGAGCCTATAATGACCACTCTGAATAAGGGGGTCATGTTGGTCTTGACTTGATTCTGGGTGATGGTGGAAAATGTTGACACTATTGGCACCATAACAGTTGAAGAAGGAAGAAAACCTATTTTGCACATTTAAAGGAGTTGGTTTGGCTGTGGATCACAGGAGTACAGTTTCTTCTGAACTCCTGTGACCCGTTTTCAGCAGACAGGGCTGAAGCCCGCTGTCGGCTGACATCACAGAGCCGGTCCAGGCTGAGGCAAGATCTTGACAATAAACCTGGGATCTGCCCACAACCCTGAACCGGCACCTGGCTGAGCCACTCAATGAGCCGCTGTGAGCCTAAGCCAGCTGCTCCCACCTCCTTAGTGCTCCAGAGAGCACAGGGGAGGCAGAGCAGAGAGCCGGTGACTCAGCTGGTGGGGGACATCGGTCCGGTGCTGCATCCATCTAGGTAAGTATCTTTTTTTCTCTGAGAATAGAGAATATAGCCTCCTCCTCAGCCAGCAACATTAGATCCCTCTAACAACAATTGATCCCTGCAACAAAATCCCACCCACCCCAGCAACAATAGATTACTGGAAGTAATGACAGATCTCCAAACAGCCAGGATCTATAAACTCTCCATCAGCCAGCAACAATAGTTTCCACTCTAGCAACAGCTGACCCCCCAGTAATATAAGACCCACCCCCAGCAACAGTAGGTCCTCCACCAGCAACAACAGACCTCCTCAGCAACAATATACCCCCTAAAAAATAGATCCCCTCCAGCTAGAATAGATCCCCCAGCAGCCAGAATCAATAGACCCTGCAGTACACCCCAGCATCCCTTGCAGTAAGTGCTGGAGGTGGCGGAACTGTGTTCCCGCTGAAAGAAGGCCTGGTAAGTATGATTTGTTAAAAAAAACTGAACTTTTCTTCTAAGTGGTTTTTTTTTTTGACTTTTGGGTACTTTGTTTCACGGTTTGAGCTGTGACAAATGCACTTATTTTTGTATATTGCTTAATTTATGCACTTTATCATTATATTTATTTATACTATTGTCATTTTGAGCGCAATACATGTTATTTGAACTATAGAGTGCATTTAATACAAAAAAAAAGGGGGGTATCCCCCTTCCTAGAAATGCATGTGCGCTCCCCCCTCATATGTCCCACTTATGACAGTACAGCGTTTGACTGATGGATGGCGTGACATTGGAATTAGAAAGTTTTGAGTGACTCTCGTTGACAGTGCGTGTTTTCTGTGACTGCACAAATGTGATATAAATACGGGGAAATTGCCTTCATTGTGCATCCTACCCCCCCATGACAGCTGCCATGAAACTAATTGTATCCAACAATTTCCACCCAAACGGATCATATTGTGCATCGCAGCGCTCCTTGGTGGAGGCTGACATGATTAATGCAAGTCAACTCTCCCAGCCTTGCTTCATTCTGCGATGGTGTTGTACGGTGTGTACTAATTATCCCCGTTATTACCAATATTTCTAGAACTCAGTGCAGAGTACAGAGGAGGAAGGAAATCACTGACACCGCCGTGTGCGTCTCCATATCAAGGAGCTGAGAGTAAAGCCGGCGCTAATTTATATCTAAGGTAGACTTCTAGGCAAAATGCAGACCACCAACATCATTGGCTCTTGTCTTTAAATCCACTATTTGAAGGGAAAAAAATTTCCCGGAAATGTCGGGGCGATTAGCATGAAATTAAGTCTTCTGCGGGTTCCAGATAACAGCTGCTACATCCACAGGTGAGCCATTCCCATCAACAATTAAAATTTCACCCTGAGATACAAGGAGCCGATTTGTAAACCAGAACATTTGGTGCTCAGATACTGCCGCAGATCACAAGAATTATCCAATCAAAACTGCAAATACACACCACCTGCCACTGGCTGGAAAATACCCGCCATCAGACACTAGCTGGAAAATACTCACCAGCTGGCTCTGGCTGGAAAATACACGCCCCCGACTCTGGCTGGAAAATACACGCCACCCGACTCTGGCTGGAAAATACACGCCACCCGACTCTGGCTGGAAAATACACGCCACCCGACTCTGGCTGGAAAATACACGCCACCCGACTCTGGCTGGAAAATACACGCCACCCGACTCTGGCTGGAAAATACACGCCACCCGACTCTGGCTGGAAAATACACGCCACCCGACTCTGGCTGGAAAATACACGACCCCTAACACTGGCTGGAAAATACACGGCCCCTGACTCTAACTGGCAAATACACACCAACTGCCACTGGCTGGAAAATACATGCCACCAGACTCTGACTGGAAAACACAAGCCACCGACTCTGGCTGGAAAATACACACCACTCAAATCTTGTTGAAAAATACACACCACCCAAATCTTGTTGAAAAATACACACCACCCAACTCTGGCTGTAAAATACATGCCACCGTACTCTGGCTGGAAAATACAAGCCACCCAACTCTGGCTGGAAAATATATGCCACCCGATTCTGGCTGGAAAATATATGCCACCAAACTCTGGCTGGAAAATATATGCCACCCGAATCTGGCTGGAAAATATATGCCACCCGACTCTGGCTGGAAAAACACGCCACCCAACTCTGGCTGGAAAATACACGCCACCCCACTCTGGCTGGAAAATATATGCCACCGACTCTTGCTGGAAAAACACGCCACCCAACTCTGGCTGGAAAATACACGCCACCCCACTCTGGCTGGAAAATATATGCCACCCGACTCTGGCTGGAAAAACACGCTACCCAATTCTGGCTGGAAAATACACGCCACCCGACTCTGGCTGGAAAATATATGCTAACTGGCCCAGAGACCCCGTCACCACAGAGTCCCCCCGTCACCACAGAGTCCCCCAATTACAGAATTCCCCATTCGCAAAGTCCTTTCATTACAGCGCCCCCCATTCACACAGGACCTATAGAGCCCCCCAACAGCCAGCAGTCCCTTCTTCACATCAAATCCCTACTTTTTGGCACCAGCAGGGGGTAGAGAGCTGGGGGTGGAGGATGTTGGGAGGACGGCAACCTCTGTCTTTTCCTAAAAGCTGGGGGTGGCCCTCCATGTCGCCTTCCCTGGATCAGAGTCATGTATTGCTGTGGTTTGGGCAAGTTGGCCGCCATCACCATAGTAACGAATGGCACCATGTGCCTTGCCCTAGAATGTCATTGGTTGTTATGGTGCTGGTGGCCATCTATCCTGTATATCCACAATACAGCCAGGCAACTGCCATTTTCAAAAGGAAAGCTGAGGAAAAGGATACTTTGTAGTCTCTCAGCACCGGCCTCCTCAGGCCATCATCCTTCTTCTGTCTTTGGAATCATTCGATTGTTGCGGTTCTCACCGTGTGCTGATATCAGAGATCTCACAGCCCGGCATTTTTATGTTCAAATCTTTATTGTGCTTCAGTGGAAAGAGCAATGACGATGGACAAAGTGCAGTGCACATTACGACCAATCACATTTCACCTTGTGTCAGTTTAGAACCATCTTCACAGTGAAACAATATTGTCTGTTAAAGGTTAATGTGCGCCATCTTTATACGACCGTCAATCCATCATATACTGTCTGTGAGTTCATTTCATGAGTGACTTTATTACAAAGTACCACAAACAAAACGTGAGATCCTTCAGGCATCGC